>NC_068449.1:3517409-3539909 GCF_023373465.1 Oncorhynchus keta
AGACAGACAGAGAGAGAGAGAGACCGAAGGGAGATGGAGAGACAGACAGAGAGAGAGAGACAGAGAGAGAGAGACCGAAGCGAGACAGAGAGAGACAGACAGAAAGTGAGAGAGACAGACAGAAAGAGAGAGACCGAAGTGAGACAGAGAGAGACAGAGGGAAAGTGAGAGAGACAGACAGAAAGCAAAATAGACAGAGATAGAGAGAGACCGAAAGTGAGACAGAGAGAGAGAGACCGAAAGCGAGACAGAGAGAGAGAAAGAGAGAGAGAGAGACCGAAAGCGAGACAGCGAGAGAGAAAGAGAGAGAGACCGAAAGCGAGACAGAGGGAGAGAAAGAGAGAGAGACCGAAAGCGAGACAGCGAGAGAGAAAGAGAGAGAGACCGAAAGCGAGACAGAGGGAGAGAAAGAGAGAGAGAGAGAGATAGAGAGACCAAATCGTGAGACAGCGAGAGAGACACACAGAGAGAGACCGAGAGAACGATAGAGAGAGAAAGGGACAGAAAGAGAGAGAGAGACTTAATAGTCAAAATTGCTTACATGAAGATTCCAGCCATAGTAAGCTTCTAGCATGCTAGCTACCTACTGTATATATATCAGGAAGGAAAAGTTGGTCACTTGTTCATTATTTGTATTCAACAAAAAACTGTAGATTAACTAGCCAGCATGCAATGTATTGTAGTAGTATTGTAGAACTGTACAGTGTGTGTTGTAGATGCACACGTTCTGCATATCTATGTGTACATATTGAGCACTAGTCCATAGCCTTCACTTCTCCTCAAAATTAAATAGGATCAACGTTCTTTTAGGAAGTCTTCAAAGTACTTGTCTGAGAAAAGGCTGATCAAAATGTTTCACTATTTTATGATTGTAGAAAAAGTCACAAACGCAAATATATTATTAATATTCCTGTGGTAGACTATCCTTGTGGTAGACTATCCTTGTGGTAGACTATCCCCATGGTAGACTATCCCTGTGGTAGACTATCCTTGTGGTAGACTATCCCCATGGTAGACTATCCCTGTGGTAGACTATCCTTGTGGTAGACTATCCCCATGGTAGACTATCCCTGTGGTAGACTATCCCCATGGTAGACTATCCCTGTGGTAGACTATCCCTGTGGTAGACTATCCTTGTGGTAGACTATCCTTGTGGTAGACTATCCCCATGGTAGACTATCCCTGTGGTAGACTATCCTCATGGTAGACTATCCCTGTGGTAGACTATCCCTGTGGTAGACTATCCCTGTGGTAGACTATCCCCATGGTAGACTATCCCTGTGGTAGACTATCCCCATGGTAGACTATCCCTGTGGTAGACTATCCTCATGGTAGACTATCCCCATGGTAGACTATCCCCATGGTAGACTATCCCTGTGGTAGACTATCCCCATGGTAGACTATCCCTGTGGTAGACTATCCTCATGGTAGACTATCCCCGTGGTAGACTATCCCTGTGGTAGACTATCCTTGTGGTAGACTATCCCTGTGGTAGACTATCCCTGTGGTAGACTATCCCTGTGGTAGACTATCCCCGTGGTAGACTATCCCTGTGGTAGACTATCCTTGTGGTAGACTATCCTTGTGGTAGACTATCCCCATGGTAGACTATCCCTGTGGTAGACTATCCTCATGGTAGACTATCCCCGTGGTAGACTATCCCCATGGTAGACTATCCCCGTGGTAGACTATCCTTGTGGTAGACTATCCTTGTGGTAGACTATCCCTGTGGTAGACTATCCCTGTGGTAGACTATCCTTGTGGTAGACTATCCTTGTGGTAGACTATCCCCGTGGTAGACTATCCCCGTGGTAGACTATCCCTGTGGTAGACTATCCTTGTTGTAGACTATCCTTGTGGTAGACTATCCCTGTGGTAGACTATCCCCATGGTAGACTATCCCCGTGGTAGACTATCCCCGTGGTAGACTATCCTTGTGGTAGACTATCCCCGTGGTAGACTATCCCCATGGTAGACTATCCCTGTGGTAGACTATCCCCGTGGTAGACTATCCTTGTGGTAGACTATCCCAATGGTAGACTATACCTGTGGTAGACTATCCCTGTGGTAGACTATCCTTGTGGTAGACTATCCCCATGGTAGACTATCCCTGTGGTAGACTATCCCCGTGGTAGACTATCCTTGTGGTAGACTATCCCAATGGTAGACTATACCTGTGGTAGACTATCCCTGTGGTAGACTATCCCAATGGTAGACTATACCTGTGGTAGACTATCCCTGTGGTAGACTATCCCAATGGTAGACTATCCCTGTGGTAGACTATCCCAATGGTAGACTATCCCTGTGGTAGACTATCCTTGTGGTAGACTATCCCCGTGGTAGACTATCCTTGTGGTAGACTATCCACGTGGTAGACTATCCCCATGGTAGACTATCCCCGTGGTAGACTATCCCCGTGGTAGACTATCCCCATGGTAGACTATCCTTGTGGTAGACTATCCCCGTGGTAGACTATCCCCATGGTAGACTATCCCTGTGGTAGACTATCCCAATGGTAGACTATACCTGTGGTAGACTATCCCTGTGGTAGACTATCCCTGTGGTAGACTATCCCAATGGTAGACTATACCTGTGGTAGACTATCCCTGTGGTAGACTATCCCAATGGTAGACTATACCTGTGGTAGACTATCCCTGTGGTAGACTATCCCAATGGTAGACTATACCTGTGGTAGACTATCCCTGTGGTAGACTATCCCAATGGTAGACTATCCCTGTGGTAGACTATCCCCGTGGTAGACTATCCTTGTGGTAGACTATCCCAATGGTAGACTATACCTGTGGTAGACTATCCCTGTGGTAGACTATCCCAATGGTAGACTATACCTGTGGTAGACTATCCCTGTGGTAGACTATCCCAATGGTAGACTATCCCTGTGGTAGACTATCCTTGTGGTAGACTATCCCCATGGTAGACTATCCCTGTGGTAGACTATCCCCGTGGTAGACTATCCCAATGGTAGACTATACCTGTGGTAGACTATCCCTGTGGTAGACTATCCCAATGGTAGACTATCCCTGTGGTAGACTATCCTTGTGGTAGACTATCCCCATGGTAGACTATCCCTGTGGTAGACTATCCCCGTGGTAGACTATCCCTGTGGTAGACTATCCCCGTGGTAGACTATCCCCGTGGTAGACTATCCCCGTGGTAGACTATCCCCATGGTAGACTATCCCTGTGGTAGACTATCCCCGTGGTAGACTATTCCCATGGTAGACTATCCCCATGGTAGACTATCCCCGTGGTAGACTATCCCCATGGTAGACTATCCTTGTGGTAGACTATCCCCGTGGTAGACTATCCCCATGGTAGACTATCCTTGTGGTAGACTATCCCCGTGGTAGACTATCCCCATGGTAGACTATCCTTGTGGTAGACTATCCCTGTGGTAGACTATCCCTGTGGTAGACTATCCCTGTGGTAGACTATCCCCATGGTAGACTATCCCCATGGTAGACTATCCCCATGGTAGACTATCCCTGTGGTAGACTATCCCCGTGGTAGACTATCCCTGTGGTAGACTATCCCCGTGGTAGACTATCCCTGTGGTAGACTATCCCCGTGGTAGACTATCCTTGTGGTAGACTATCCCCGTGGTAGACTATCCCCATGGTAGACTATCCTTGTGGTAGACTATCCCTGTGGTAGACTATCCCTGTGGTAGACTATCCTTGTGGTAGACTATCCCTGTGGTAGACTATCCCTGTGGTAGACTATCCTTGTGGTAGACTATCCCTGTGGTAGACTATCCCCATGGTAGACTATCCTTGTGGTAGACTATCCCTGTGGTAGACTATCCCTGTGGTAGACTATCCTTGTGGTAGACTATCCCCGTGGTAGACTATCCTTGTGGTAGACTATCCCTGTGGTAGACTATCCCTGTGGTAGACTATCCTTGTGGTAGACTATCCCTGTGGTAGACTATCCATGTGGTAGACTATCCCTGTGGTAGACTATCCCTGTGGTAGACTATCCTTGTGGTAGACTATCCCCGTGGTAGACTATCCTTGTGGTAGACTATCCCCATGGTAGACTATCCCTGTGGTAGACTATCCCCATGGTAGACTATCCCCGTGGTAGACTATCCCCATGGTAGACTATCCATGTGGTAGACTATCCCTGTGGTAGACTATCCCTGTGGTAGACTATCCTTGTGGTAGACTATCCCCGTGGTAGACTATCCCTGTGGTAGACTATCCTTGTGGTAGACTATCCCCATGGTAGACTATCCCTGTGGTAGACTATCCCCATGGTAGACTATCCCCGTGGTAGACTATCCCCATGGTAGACTATCCATGTGGTAGACTATCCCTGTGGTAGACTATCCCTGTGGTAGACTATCCCCGTGGTAGACTATCCCAATGGTAGACTATACCTGTGGTAGACTATCCCTGTGGTAGACTATCCCAATGGTAGACTATCCCTGTGGTAGACTATCCTTGTGGTAGACTATCCCCATGGTAGACTATCCCTGTGGTAGACTATCCCCGTGGTAGACTATCCCTGTGGTAGACTATCCCCGTGGTAGACTATCCCGTGGTAGACTATCCCCGTGGTAGACTATCCCCATGGTAGACTATCCCTGTGGTAGACTATCCCCGTGGTAGACTATTCCCATGGTAGACTATCCCCATGGTAGACTATCCCCGTGGTAGACTATCCCCATGGTAGACTATCCTTGTGGTAGACTATCCCCGTGGTAGACTATCCCCATGGTAGACTATCCTTGTGGTAGACTATCCCCGTGGTAGACTATCCCCATGGTAGACTATCCTTGTGGTAGACTATCCCTGTGGTAGACTATCCCTGTGGTAGACTATCCCTGTGGTAGACTATCCCCATGGTAGACTATCCCCATGGTAGACTATCCCCATGGTAGACTATCCCTGTGGTAGACTATCCCCGTGGTAGACTATCCCTGTGGTAGACTATCCCCGTGGTAGACTATCCCTGTGGTAGACTATCCCCGTGGTAGACTATCCTTGTGGTAGACTATCCCCGTGGTAGACTATCCCCATGGTAGACTATCCTTGTGGTAGACTATCCCTGTGGTAGACTATCCCTGTGGTAGACTATCCTTGTGGTAGACTATCCCTGTGGTAGACTATCCCTGTGGTAGACTATCCTTGTGGTAGACTATCCCTGTGGTAGACTATCCCCGTGGTAGACTATCCTTGTGGTAGACTATCCCTGTGGTAGACTATCCCTGTGGTAGACTATCCTTGTGGTAGACTATCCCCGTGGTAGACTATCCTTGTGGTAGACTATCCCTGTGGTAGACTATCCCTGTGGTAGACTATCCTTGTGGTAGACTATCCCTGTGGTAGACTATCCATGTGGTAGACTATCCCTGTGGTAGACTATCCCTGTGGTAGACTATCCTTGTGGTAGACTATCCCCGTGGTAGACTATCCTTGTGGTAGACTATCCCCATGGTAGACTATCCCTGTGGTAGACTATCCCCATGGTAGACTATCCCCGTGGTAGACTATCCCCATGGTAGACTATCCATGTGGTAGACTATCCCTGTGGTAGACTATCCCTGTGGTAGACTATCCTTGTGGTAGACTATCCCCGTGGTAGACTATCCCTGTGGTAGACTATCCTTGTGGTAGACTATCCCCATGGTAGACTATCCCTGTGGTAGACTATCCCCATGGTAGACTATCCCCATGGTAGACTATCCCTGTGGTAGACTATCCCTGTGGTAGACTATCCCCATGGTAGACTATCCCTGTGGTAGACTATCCCCGTGGTAGACTATCCTTGTGGTAGACTATCCCCATGGTAGACTATCCCTGTGGTAGACTATCCCCATGGTAGACTATCCCCATGGTAGACTATCCCTGTGGTAGACTATCCCTGTGGTAGACTATCCCCATGGTAGACTATCCCTGTGGTAGACTATCCCCGTGGTAGACTATCCTTGTGGTAGACTATCCCCATGGTAGACTATCCCTGTGGTAGACTATCCCCGTGGTAGACTATCCCCGTGGTAGACTATCCCCATGGTAGACTATCCCTGTGGTAGACTATCCTTGTGGTAGACTATCCCCGTGGTAGACTATACCTGTGGTAGACTATCCCCATGGTAGACTATCCCTGTGGTAGACTATCCCCATGGTAGACTATCCTTGTGGTAGACTATCCCCGTGGTAGACTATCCCCGTGGTAGACTATCCCTGTGGTAGACTATCCCCGTGGTAGACTATCCCTGTGGTAGACTATCCCTGTGGTAGACTATCCCTGTGGTAGACTATCCCCGTGGTAGACTATCCCCATGGTAGACTATCCCCGTGGTAGACTATCCCTGTGGTAGACTATCCCTGTGGTAGACTATCCCCATGGTAGACTATCCCTGTGGTAGACTATCCCCGTGGTAGACTATCCCCATGGTAGACTATCCCCGTGGTAGACTATCCCTGTGGTAGACTATCCCCGTGGTAGACTATCCCCATGGTAGACTATCCCTGTGGTAGACTATCCTTGTGGTAGACTATCCCCGTGGTAGACTATACCTGTGGTAGACTATCCCCATGGTAGACTATCCCTGTGGTAGACTATCCCCGTGGTAGACTATCCCCATGGTAGACTATCCCTGTGGTAGACTATCCCCGTGGTAGACTATCCCCATGGTAGACTATCCCCATGGTAGACTATCCCCGTGGTAGACTATCCCCGTGGTAGACTATCCTTGTGGTAGACTATCCCCGTGGTAGACTATACCTGTGGTAGACTATCCCCGTGGTAGACTATCCTTGTGGTAGACTATCCCCGTGGTAGACTATCCTTGTGGTAGACTATCCCCGTGGTAGACTATCCTTGTGGTAGACTATCCCCGTGGTAGACTATCCCCTTGGTAGACTATCCCCATGGTAGACTATCCCCATGGTAGACTATCCCTGTGGTAGACTATCCCCATGGTAGACTATCCCCATGGTAGACTATCCCTGTGGTAGACTATCCCTGTGGTAGACTATCCCCATGGTAGACTATCCCTGTGGTAGACTATCCTTGTGGTAGAACTTACCTTATACCTGTATAGCTGTGTTTAGTAATAAGTCAGAACTTACCTTATACCTGTATAGCTGTGTTTAGTAATAAGTCAGAACTTACCTTATACCTGTATAGCTGTGTGCTATGTTTCCTCTTCACTTGTTAGTCACAAAATAGTTTAAACACAAATTACTTTGAGTTTTGAAAGTCATTATTAAATGCTGTGCCTCACCCAAATCCAGGTAAATATTCATAATATGATTACTGTATTGTCCTATGTCTTTATACAAATATATATGTTAATGTTCATTGCTACTATCAATTAATAATCCTCATTTTTTTTGTGTCAAGTTCATATAACTGTGTCCATAGTACTTCTTGACTGGACTTATAGATTGCGTTGTTTTCTGTGGTGTGTGTATGCATGTGTGTGTTTGAATGTATGTGTGTGTGTGTGTGCGTGTGCCTGTGTCTGTGTCTGTGTCTGTGTGTGTACAGGCATGTCCTACCTTGTAATGTCCATAGAAGGGGTGTCGTCCTCCCGTCACCAGCATGTCTTCATCTCTATCCAACATACATCTCACTGGCCTCTTCAACCTGACACAACACACACACACAAGAGAGTTTCAGTAACGAAGTGTGTATTTTTGTGTGTGTGTGTGTGTGTGTGTGTGTGTGTGTGTGTGTGTGTGTGTGTGTGTGTGTGTGTGTGTGTGTGTGTGTGTGTGTGTGTGTGTGTGCATCCTTTTTTTGGTTGTGTGCATTTCACAACAACTTCCCAGTCTCACTGCGAAATTATAATTTTGCCCACAATTCTCCAAACATCAAATTTTGAAAAGTTTGTTGACACGGCAGTGACCATCAGTGTGATTTAACATTCTATAGCAGTGCCCATCACTGGGATTTAGCATTCTATAGCAGTGCCCATCAATGGGATTTAACATTCTATAGCAGTGCCCATCAGTGTGATTTAACATTCTATAGCAGTGCCCATCAGTGTGATTTAACATTCTATAGCAGTGCCAATCAGTGTGATTTAACATTCTATAGCAGTGACCATCAGTGGGATTTAACATTCTATAGCAGTGCCCATCAGTGGGATTTAACATTCTATAGCAGTGCCCATCAGTGTGATTTAACATTCTATAGCAGTGCCCATCAGTGTGATTTAACATTCTATAGCAGTGCCCATCAGTGTGATTTAACATTCTATAGCAGTGCCCATCAGTGTGATTTAACATTCTATAGCAGTGCCCATCAGTGGGATTTAACATTCTATAGCAGTGCCCATCAGTGGGATTTAACATTCTATAGCAGTGCCCATCAGTGGGATTTAACATTCTATAGCAGTGCCCATCAGTGTGATTTAACATTCTATAGCAGTGCCCATCAGTGTGATTTAACATTCTATAGCAGTGCCCATCAGTGTGATTTAACATTCTATAGCAGTGCCCATCAGTGGGATTTAACATTCTATAGCAGTGCCCATCAGTGGGATTTAACATTCTATAGCAGTGCCCATCAGTGGGATTTAACATTCTATAGCAGTGCCCATCAGTGGGATTTAACATTCTATAGCAGTGCCCATCACTGGGATTTAACATTCTATAGCAGTGCCCATCAGTGTGATTTAACATTCTATAGCAGTGCCCATCAGTGTGATTTAACATTCTATAGCAGTGCCCATCAGTGGGATTTAACATTCTATAGCAGTGCCCATCAGTGGGATTTAACATTCTATAGCAGTGCCCATCAGTGGGATTTAACATTCTATAGCAGTGCCCATCAGTGGGATTTAACATTCTATAGCAGTGCCAATCAGTGGGATTTAACATTCTATAGCAGTGCCCATCAGTGTGATTTAACATTCTATAGCAGTGCCCATCAGTGTGATTTAACATTCTATAGCAGTGCCCATCAGTGTGATTTAACATTCTATAGCAGTGCCCATCAGTGGGATTTAACATTCTATAGCAGTGCCCATCAGTGTGATTTAACATTCTATAGTAGTGCCAATCAGTGGGATTTAACATTCTATAGCAGTGCCCATCAGTGGGATTTAACATTCTATAGCAGTGCCAATCAGTGGGATTTAACATTCTATAGCAGTGCCAATCAGTGTGATTTAACATTCTATAGCAGTGCCAATCAGTGGGATTTAACATTCTATAGCAGTGCCAATCAGTGTGATTTAACATTCTATAGCAGTGCCCATCATTGAGATTTAACATTCTATAGCAGTGCCCATCATTGGGATTTAACATTCTATAGCAGTGCCCATCAGTGGGATTTAACATTCTATAGCAGTGCCAATCAGTGGGCTTTAGCATTCTATAGCAGTGCCAATCAGTGGGATTTAACATTCTATCGCAGTGCCCATCACTGGGATTTAACATTCTATAGCAGTGCCAATCAGTGGGATTTAACATTCTATAGCAGTGCCCATCAGTGGTATTTAACATTCTATAGCAGTGCCCATCACTGGGATTTAACATTCTATAGCAGTGCCAATCAGTGGGATTTAACATTCTATAGCAGTGCCCATCAGTGGTATTTAACATTCTATAGCAGTGCCCATCAGTGTGATTTAACATTCTATAGCAGTGCCCATCAGTGGGATTTAACATTCTATAGCAGTGCCCATCAGTGGTATTTAACATTCTATAGCAGTGCCCATCAGTGGGATTTAACATTCTATAGCAGTGCCAATCAGTGGGATTTAACATTCTATAGCAGTGCCCATCAGTGGGATTTAACATTCTATAGTAGTGCCCATCAGTGGTATTTAACATTCTATAGCAGTGCCCATCACTGGGATTTAACATTCTATAGCAGTGCCAATCAGTGGGATTTAACATTCTATAGCAGTGCCCATCAGTGGTATTTAACATTCTATAGCAGTGCCCATCAGTGTGATTTAACATTCTATAGCAGTGCCCATCAGTGGGATTTAACATTCTATAGCAGTGCCCATCAGTGGGATTTAACATTCTATAGCAGTGCCCATCAGTGGTATTTAACATTCTATAGCAGTGCCCATCAGTGGGATTTAACATTCTATAGCAGTGCCCATCAGTGTGATTTAACATTCTATAGCAGTGCCAATCAGTGTGATTTAACATTCTATAGCAGTGCCCGTCAGTGTGATTTAACATTCTATAGCAGTGCCCATCAGTGGTATTTAACATTCTATAGCAGTGCCCATCAGTGGGATTTAACATTCTATAGCAGTGCCAATCAGTGGGATTTAACATTCTATAGCAGTGCCCATCAGTGGGATTTAACATTCTATAGCAGTGCCCATCAGTGGGATTTAACATTCTATAGCAGTGCCCATCAGTGGGATTTAACATTCTATAGCAGTGCCCATCAGTGGGATTTAACATTCTATAGCAGTGCCCATCAGTGTGATTTAACATTCTATAGCAGTGCCCATCAGTAGGATTTAACATTCTATAGCAGTGCCAATCAGTGGGATTTAACATTCTATAGCAGTGCCCATCAGTGTGATTTAACATTCTATAGCAGTGCCCATCAGTGTGATTTAACATTCTATAGCAGTGCCCATCAGTGTGATTTAACATTCTATAGCAGTGCCCATCAGTGGGATTTAACATTCTATAGCAGTGCCCATCAGTGGTATTTAACATTCTATAGCAGTGCCCATCAGTGGGATTTAACATTCTATAGCAGTGCCAATCAGTGTGATTTAACATTCTATAGCAGTGCCCATCAGTGGGATTTAACATTCTATAGCAGTGCCCATCACTGGGATTTAACATTCTATAGCAGTGCCCATCAGTGTGATTTAACATTCTATAGCAGTGACCATCAGTGGGATTTAACATTCTATAGCAGTGCCCATCAGTGGGATTTAACATTCTATAGCAGTGCCCATCAGTGGGATTTAACATTCTATAGCAGTGCCCATCAGTGGGATTTAACATTCTATAGCAGTGCCCATCAGTGGGATTTAACATTCTATAGCAGTGCCCATCAGTGGGATTTAACATTCTATAGCAGTGCCCATCAGTGGGATTTAACATTCTATAGCAGTGCCCATCAGTGGGATTTAACATTCTATAGCAGTGCCCATCAGTGGGATTTAACATTCTATAGCAGTGCCCATCAGTGGGATTTAACATTCTATAGCAGTGCCCATCAGTGGGATTTAACATTCTATAGCAGTGCCCATCAGTGGGATTTAACATTCTATAGCAGTGCCCATCAATGGGATTTAACATTCTATAGCAGTGCCCATCAATGGGATTTAACATTCTATAGCAGTGCCCATCAGTGGGATTTAACATTCTATAGCAGTGCCAATCAGTGGGATTTAACATTCTATAGCAGTGCCCATCAGTGGGATTTAACATTCTATAGCAGTGCCCATCAATGTGATTTAACATTCTATAGCAGTGCCAATCAGTGGGCTTTAGCATTCTATAGCAGTGCCAATCAGTGGGATTTAACATTCTATCGCAGTGCCAATCAGTGGGATTTAACATTCTATAGCAGTGCCAATCAGTGGGATTTAACATTCTATAGCAGTGCCAATCAGTGGGATTTAACATTATATAGCAGTGCCCATCAGTAGGATTTAACATGCTACCCTTGGACCTGGAGTCCACGGATTATGCCCATTCACCATCCTAGCAAATCTCAAGCCTACTTCATTGTACTAGCGCTCGCTGTTGCCCCTAGTGACCGGTTTTGACTGAACTTGTTTATGCATTAAGTCCGACTTGGTTTAGTAAAACAGTAAGGCATTAATTCCGACTTAGTTAAGTAAAACAGAAAGGCATAAATTCCCACTTAGTTAAGTAAAACAGAAAGGCATTAAGTCCGACTTGGTTTAGTAAAACAGAAAGGCATTAAGTCCGACTTGGTTTAGTAAAACAGTAAGGCATTAATTCCGACTTAGTTAAGTAAAACAGAAAGGCATTAATTCCGACTTAGTTAAGTAAAACAGAAAGGCATTAAGTCCGACTTGGTTAAGTAAAACAGAAAGGCATTAATTCCGACTTAGTTAAGTAAAACAGAAAGGCATTAATTCCGACTTAGTTAAGTAAAACAGAAAGGCATTAATTCCGACTTAGTTAAGTAAAACAGAAAGGCATTAAGTCCGACTTGGTTAAGTAAAACAGAAAGGCATTAATTCCGACTTAGTTAAGTAAAACAGAAAGGCATTAATTCCGACTTAGTTAAGTAAAACAGAAAGGCATTAAGTCCGACTTGGTTAAGTAAAACAGAAAGGCATTAATTCCGACTTAGTTAAGTAAAACAGAAAGGCATTAATTCCAATTGGTTAACAAGCAGACATTAATTCCAATTGGTTAACAAGCAGACATTAATTCCAATTGGTTAACAAGCAGACATTAATTCCAATTGGTTAACAAGCAGACATTAATTCCAATTGGTTAACAAGCAGACATTAATTCCAATTGGTTAACAAGCAGACATTAATTCCAATTGGTTAACAAGCAGACATTAAGTCCAATTGGTTAACAAGCAGACATTAAATCCAATTGGTTAACAAGCAGACATTAAGTCCAATTGGTTAACAAGCAGACATTAAATCCAATTGGTTAACAAGCAGACATTAAGTCCAATTGGTTAACAAGCAGACATTAAATCCAATTGGTTAACAAGCAGACATTAAGTCCAATTGGTTAACAAGCAGACATTAAGTCCAATTGGTTAACAAGCAGACATTAATTCCAATTGGTTAACAAGCAGACATTAATTCCAATTGGTTAACAAGCAGACATTAAATCCAATTGGTTAACAATCAGACATTAATTCCCTAATGTTTGGTGTTTGGGTTTAGAATAGTGCTAATTCAATTCAGGCATTCATTCTGATTGGTTAAGATCAGGAAAAAAAACTCCACGGTTTAGTTTAGTAGCTGACTCTCCTTTTATAGACCCGGGTTTAAACAAAGCTCCTGGCACTGATTTTTTTGTTGTTGCTCTGGACAGTGTCTCCAGACGTCTTGCGAACCTACAAAAACCAACCATTTTGCTTTGAATCTGGAGTGATCTACATTTGTGCGTCATCTTACTTCTGAGCAGCCACAGCAACCATGGTAGACAGGATGGTTGACCTGCTCTCCTTCCCTCCGAATCCTCCTCCCATCCTCTTCACTCTGATCACCACTCTACTGGCCGGGACACCCAACGCCTTAGCAACCAGAGACTGGAAAGAGAGAGAGAGAGAGAGAGAGAGAGAGAGAGAGAGAGAGAGAGAGAGAGAGAGAGAGAGAGAGAGTGAGTGTGTTTGAATGTGTGTGTTTGGATGTGTTTAACCATTCTTGTGGGGACCAGTAGCCCCCACAAGAATTGTAAAACAGTTTTTGTTGTTGACCAACTGGGGACATTTTGCTGGTCACCACAAGTTCAAATATAATTTCCATTGGGTTTTAGGGTTAAGGTTAGAATTATTGTTAGAAATAGTTTTTGGGTTAGGAGCTAGGGTTAGTTTTAGGGTTAGGGTTAGGAGTTAGGGTTAGGAGCTAGGGTTAGATTTAGGGTTAGGAACTAGGGTTAGGGTTAGGAGCTAGGGTTAGTTTTAGGGTTAGTTTTAGGGTTAGGGTTAGGAGTTAGGGTTAGATTTAGGGTTAGGGTTAGGAGCTAGGGTTAGATTTAGGAGCTAGGGTTAAGGTTAAGGTTAGGTTTTTGGGTTAAGGAAAATAGGATTTTGAATGGGACTGAATTGTATGTCCCCACTAGGTTAGCTGCGCAAGTCTGTGTGTGTGTGTGTGTGTACCTGGGTCTTGGTAGCAGACTGAGTAGAGACAAACAGCTCCATCTCTCCATCCTCTCCTTTAGGTACAGCTACAGTAACATTGGTCTCCAGGTAGAAGTGTTCCTGGCCTCCCATATGCATCTCACCTGGTAATACAGACACATGATCACACACACACTCACTCACTCACTCACTCACTCACTCACTCACTCACTCACTCACTCACTCACTCACTCACTCACTCACTCACTCACTCACCCTCACACTCACCCTCACCCTCACAGACTCACCCTCACTCACACCCTCACTCATACCCTCACTCTCACAGACTCTCACTCACACACTCACACTCATACACACTCACTCATTCACTCACACTCACGCACCCTCACAGACTCAACCTCACACACTCACCCTCACCCTCACAGACTCACTCTCACACACTCTCACTCACACACTCACACTCACACACCCTCACAGACTCACTCTCACACACTCTCACTCACACACTCACACTCACACACCCTCACAGACTCACTCTCACACACTCTCACTCACACACTCACACTCACCCTCACCCTCACAGACTCACCCTCCAGGATGTGGTCAGCCTGTGTGAACCCTTGGTCCAGGTCTCCCGTCTGGATGGTTCTAACCGGCTGGAAGAAGGACTGATGGGTAATGGCGTCCTGTATGGTGATGATTACAGGCTGTAGTTCCTGGTAGGTGATCCTCACGGCCTTGGCTGCTCTCTGAGCGTGAGCCTGAGTGT
This sequence comes from Oncorhynchus keta, assembly GCF_023373465.1. Lineage (NCBI taxonomy): Eukaryota > Metazoa > Chordata > Actinopteri > Salmoniformes > Salmonidae > Oncorhynchus > Oncorhynchus keta. The sequence continues at coordinate 3,531,948 of NC_068449.1, forward strand.
CTGCTACTACCGCTCCTATGATGTGGCCCACACACGTCACCTAGAGAATACACACACCCAGACACACCCAGACAATGCATACCAGGTGACTACCTCAAGAATCTGGTTGAGAGAATGTCATCAGTGTGCAACGCTGTCATCAAGGCAAAGAGTGGCTACTTTGAAAATTTCAAATGTAAAATATTTTTAGATTTTTTTTAAAACACTTTTTGGGGTTACTACATGATTCCATATGTGTTATTTCATAGTTTTGATATTTTCACTATTATTCTACAATGTAGAAAATAGTAAAAATAAAGAAATAACCGTGAACGATTTAGTGTGTCCAAAATGTTGACTATATTGGATATAAGTGTCTGCTAAAATGATATTTTTATTTACACTTTTAACACCAAACACATATTAAAGGGCAGTTCTGTCACTTTTCACCCTCATAGTCATTATCTCCAGAAAAATACCAGGTGTTTTTGTTTCTATGATCTGTGGTTAAAAAGATCAGAAGAGGTCCTGAAAAAGGCTTCTCTGTGACATCACAGGGTAGTTTCCTGCCAGAAGGGAAGGCAGTTTCATGCAAGAAGGGAAGGCAGTTTCCTGCCAGAGGGGAAGGCAGTTTCCTGCCAGAGGGAAGGTAGTTTCCTGCCAGAGGGAAGGCAGTTTCCTGACAGAGGGGAAGGCAGTTTCCTGCCAGAGGGGAAGGCAGTTTCCTGCCAGAAGGAAGGTAGTTTCCTGCCAGAGGAAAGGTTGTTTCCTGCCAGAGGGAAGGCAGTTTCCTGCCAGAGGGAAGTAAGTTCCTGCCAGAGGGGAAGGCAGTTTCCTGCCAGAGTAAAGGTTGTTTCCTGCCAGAGGGGAAGGCAGTTTGCTGCCAGAGGGGAAGGCAGTTTGCTGCCAGAGGGGAAGGCAGTTTCCTGCTAGAGGGGAAGGCAGTTTCCTGCCAGAGGGAAGGCAGTTTCCTGCCAGAGGGTCAAGGTAGTTTCCTGCCAGAGGGAAGGAAGTTCCTGCCAGAGGGGAAGGCAGTTTCCTGCCAGAGTAAAGGTCGTTTCCTGCCAGAGGGGAAGGCAGTTTCCTGCCAGAGGGGAAGGTTGTTTCCTGCCAGAGGAAAGGTTGTTTCCTGCCATAGGGAAGGCAGTTTCCTGCAAGAAGGGAAGGTAGTTTCCTGCCAGAGGAAAGGTTGTTTCCTGCCAGAGGGGAAGGCAGTTTCCTGCCAGAGGGGAAGGTAGTTTCCTGCCAGAGGGGAAGGCAGTTTCCTGCCAGAGGGGAAGGTAGTTTATTGCCAGAAGGGAAGGTGGTTTCCTGACAGAGGGAAGGCAGTTTCCTGCCAGAGGGGAAGGCAGTTTCCTGCCAGAGGGGAAGGCAGTTTCCTGCCAGAGGGAAGGCAGTTTCCTGCAAGAAGGGAAGGTAGTTTCCTGCCAAAGGGGAAGGCAGTTTCCTGCAAGAAGGGAAGGCAGTTTCCTGCCAGAGGGGAAGGCAGTTTCCTGCCAGAGGGAAGGCAGTTTCCAGCCAGAGGGAAGACAGTTTCCTGCCAGAGGGGAAGGCAGTTTCCTGCCAGAGGGGAAGGCAGTTTCCTGCCAGAGGGAAGACAGTTTCCTGCCAGAGGGGAAGGCAGTTTCCTGCCAGAGGGAAGGTAGTGTCCTGCCAGAGGGAAGGTAGTGTCCTGCCAGAGGGAAGGTAGTGTCCTGCCAGAGGGAAGGCAGTTTCCTGCCAGAGGGAAGTATAGTTTACTGCATAGAGGAGAACATACTGTACACACAGTACCCTCCAACATAGAGAACATACTGTACACACAGTACCCTCCAACATAGAGGAGAACATACTGTACACACAGTACCCTCCAACCTAGAGGAGAACATACTGTACACACAGTACCCTCCAACATAGAGGAGAACATACTGTACACACAGTACCCTCCAACCTAGAGGAGAACATACTGTACACACAGTACCCTCCAACATAGAGGAGAACATACTGTACACACAGTACCCTCCAACCTAGAGAACATACTGTACACACAGTACCCTCCAACATTGAGAACATACTGTACACACAGTACCCTCCAACATAGAGAACATACTGTACACACAGTACCCTCCAACATAGAGGAGAACATACTGTACACACAGTACCCTCCAACATAGAGAACATACTGTACACACAGTACCCTCCAACATAGAGAACATACTGTACACACAGTACCCTCCAACATAGAGAACATACTGTACACACAGTACCCTCCAACATAAAGAACATACTGTACACACAGTACCCTCCAACATAGAGAACATACTGTACACACAGTACCCTCCAACATAGAGCACATACTGTACACACAGTACCCTCCAACATAGAGGAGAACATACTGTACACACAGTACCCTCCAACATAGAGAACATACTGTACACACAGTACCCTCCAACATAGAGAACATACTGTACACACAGTACCCTCCAACATTGAGGACATACTGTACACACAGTACCCTCCAACATAGAGAACATACTGTACACACAGTACCCTCCAACATAGAGGAGAACATACTGTACACACAGTACCCTCCAACCTAGAGGAGAACATACTGTACACACAGTACCCTCCAACATAGAGGAGAACATACTGTACACACAGTACCCTCCAACCTAGAGAACATACTGTACACACAGTACCCTCCAACATTGAGAACATACTGTACACACAGTACCCTCCAACATAGAGAACATACTGTACACACAGTACCCTCCAACATAGAGAACATACTGTACACACAGTACCCTCCAACATAGAGGACATACTGTACACACAGTACCCTCCAACATAGAGGAGAACATACTGTACACACAGTACCCTCCAACCTAGAGGAGAACATACTGTACACACAGTACCCTCCAACATAGAGGAGAACATACTGTACACACAGTACCCTCCAACCTAGAGGAGAACATACTGTACACACAGTACCCTCCAACACAGAGGAGAACATACTGTACACACAGTACCCTCCAACATAGAGAACATACTGTACACACAGTACCCTCCAACATAGAGAACATACTGTACACACAGTACCCTCCAACATAGAGGAGAACATACTGTACACACAGTACCCTCCAACATAGAGGAGAACATACTGTACACACAGTACCCTCCAACATAGAGGAGAACATACTGTACACACAGTACCCTCCAACATTGAGAACATACTGTACACACAGTACCCTCCAACATAGAGAACATACTGTACACACAGTACCCTCCAACACAGAGGAGAACATACTGTACACACAGTACCCTCCAACATAGAGGAGAACATACTGTACACACAGTACCCTCCAACATAGAGGAGAACATACTGTACACACAGTACCCTCCAACATTGAGAACATACTGTACACACAGTACCCTCCAACATAGAGGAGAACATACTGTACACACAGTACCCTCCAACATAGAGGAGAACATACTGTACACACAGTACCCTCCAACATAGAGAACATACTGTACACACAGTACCCTCCAACATAGAGGAGAACATACTGTACACACAGTACCCTCCAACATAGAGGAGAACATACTGTACACACAGTACCCTCCAACATAGAGGAGAACATACTGTACACACAGTACCCTCCAACATAGAGAACATACTGTACACACAGTACCCTCCAACCTAGAGGAGAACATACTGTACACACAGTACCCTCCAACATAGAGGAGAACATACTGTACACACAGTACCCTCCAACATAGAGGAGAACATACTGTACACAAAGTACCCTCCAACATAGAGAACATACTGTACACACAGTACCCTCCAACACAGAGAACATACTGTACACACAGTACCCTCCAACATTGAGAACATACTGTACACACAGTACCCTCCAACACAGAGGAGAACATACTGTACACACAGTACCCTCCAACATAAAGAACATACTGTACACACAGTACCCTCCAACATAGAGAACATACTGTACACACAGTACCCTCCAACATAGAGGAGAACATACTGTACACAAAGTACCCTCCAACACAGAGGAGAACATACTGTACACACAGTACCCTCCAACATAGAGAACATACTGTACACACAGTACCCTCCAACATAGAGAACATACTGTACACACAGTACCCTCCAACATAGAGGAGAACATACTGAACACACAGTACCCTCCAACACAGAGGAGAACATACTGTACACACAGTACCCTCCAACATAGAGGACATACTGTACACACAGTACCCTCCAACATAGAGAACATACTGTACACACAGTACCCTCCAACATAGAGAACATACTGTACACAAAGTACCCTCCAACACAGAGGAGAACATACTGTACACACAGTACCCTCCAACATAGAGGACATACTGTACACACAGTACCCTCCAACATAGAGAACATACTGTACACACAGTACCCTCCAACACAGAGGAGAACATACTGTACACACAGTACCCTCCAACATAGAGAACATACTGTACACACAGTACCCTCCAACATAGAGAACATACTGTACAAAAGTACCCTCCAACACAGAGGAGAACATACTGTACACACAGTACCCTCCAACACAGAGGAGAACATACTGTACACACAGTACCCTCCAACATAGAGAACATACTGTACACACAGTACCCTCAAACGTGGAGTAGTCTGGGATGGTAAGAGAAATCAGGAGTCTATCAGAGCGTGATAGTGGAGTAGTCTGGGATGGTAAGAGAAATGTGTACATTGTATGTATATATATATATATATATATATATATATATATATATATATATATATATATATATATATATATATATATATATATATACATAATATGACATTTGTAATGTCTTTACTGTTTTGAAACTTCTGTACGTGTAATGTTTACTGTTCATTTGTGTTGTTTTTCACCTTATATATTCACTTTGTATGTTGTCTACCTCACTTGCTTTGGCAATGTTAACACATGTTTCCCATGCCAATAAAGCCCTTGAATTGAATTGAATTGAATTGAAATCAGGAGTCTAGCAGAGTGTGATAGTGGAGTAGTCTGGGATGGTAAGAGAAATCAGGAGTCTATCAGAGCGTGATAGTGGAGTAGTCTGGGACGGTAAGAGAAATCAGGAGTCTATCAGAGTGTGATAGTGGAGTAGTCTGGGATGGTAAGAGAAATCAGGAGTCTATCAGAGCGTGATAGTGGAGTAGTCTGGGATGGTAAGAGAAATCAGGAGTCTAGCAGAGTGTGATAGTAGAGTAGTCTGGGATGGTAAGAGAAATCAGGAGTCTATCAGAGTGTGATAGTAGAGTAGTCTGGGATGGTAAGATAAATCAGGAGTCTAGCAGAGTGTGATAGTAGAGTAGTCTGGGACGGTAAGAGAAATCAGGAGTCTATCAGAGCGTGATAGTGGAGTAGTCTGGGACGGTAAGAGAAATCAGGAGTCTATCAGAGCGTGATAGTGGAGTAGTCTGGGACGGTAAGAGAAATCAGGAGTCTATCAGAGCGTGATAGTGGAGTAGTCTGGGATGGTAAGAGAAATCAGGAGTCTAGCAGAGCGTGACAGTAGAGTAGTTGTGTGTTCCAGAGTCACACGAGCCCTTCTTTAGGTAGGTCATATGTGTGACTGTGGAGAGAATGGATTATCGTTGCTCGACGTCTGTGTTGCGTTTCCCAGAATAAAGCCTCTGGGCTTCCATTTAACACTCTTTCTTTCCCCTCTATCCCTCCCTCCTTCTCTCTCCTCCCTTCGTTCATGAGTCGACTGTTCCTAACCTACGCTGTCCAAGTTCTCGCGTGTCTTCGCCTCGGGCCGTTGCGGTGGCCTTATTACCCCGTCACACCAACTGCAGTCAAATTCCACGTGACCATTGAGTCACGGTAATTTTAGAATGAACCTTTATCATGCATCTGTCTAGAGACAGGGAATTGGGGGGAAAGACATGTCATCTAGGCCTATAACAGCTAAACAGGGAATTGGGGGAAAAGACATGTAATCTAGGACTATAACAGCTAAACAGGGAATTGGGGGGAAAGACATGTCATCTAGGACTATAACAGCTAAACAGGGAATTGGGGGGGAAAGACATGTCATCTAGGCCTATAACAGCTAAACAGGGAATTGGGGGGGAAGACATGTCATCTAGGCCTATAACAGCTAAACAGGGACTTGGGGGGAAAGACATGTCATCTAGGACTATAACAGCTAAACAGGGAATTGGGGGGAAAGACATGTCATCTAGGACTATAACAGCTAAACAGGGACTTGGGGGAAAAGACATGTCATCTAGGCCTATAACAGCTAAACAGGGAATTGGGGGGAAAGACATGTCATCTAGGACTATAACAGCTAAACAGGGAATTGGGGGGAAAGACATGTCATCTAGGCCTATAACAGCTAAACAGGGAATTGGGGGGAAAGACATGTCATCTAGGACTATAACAGCTAAACAGGGACTTGGGGGGAAAAGACATGTCATCTAGGACTATAACAGCTAAACAGGGAATTGGTGGGGAAAGACATGTCATCTAGGACTATAACAGCTAAACAGGGAATTGGGGGGGAAAGACATGTCATCTAGGACTATAACAGCTAAACAGGGAATTGGGGGGAAAGACATGTCATCTAGGACTATAACAGCTAAACAGGGAATTGGGGGGAAAGACATGTCATCTAGGCCTATAACAGATAAACAGGGAATTGGGGGGGAAAGACATGTCATCTAGGACTATAACAGCTAAACAGGGACTTGGGGGAAAAGACATGTCATCTAGGACTATAACAGCTAAACAGGGAATTGGGGGGAAAGACATGTCATCTAGGCCTATAACAGCTAAACAGGGAATTGGGGGGGAAAGACATGTCATCTAGGACTATAACAGCTAAACAGGGAATTGGGGGGAAAGACATGTCATCTAGGACTATAACAGCTAAACAGGGAATTGGGGGGAAAGACATGTCATCTAGGCCTATAACAGCTAAACAGGGAATTGGGGGGAAAAGACATGTCATCTAGGACTATAACAGCTAAACAGGGAATTGGGGGGAAAGACATGTCATCTAGGCCTATAACAGCTAAACAGGGAATTGGGGGGAAAGACATGTCATCTAGGACTATAACAGCTAAACAGGGAATTGGGGGGAAAGACATGTCATCTAGGCCTATAACAGCTAAACAGGGAATTGGGGGGAAAAGACATGTCATCTAGGACTATAACAGCTAAACAGGGAATTGGGGGGAAAGACATGTCATCTAGGCCTATAACAGCTAAACAGGGAATTGGGGGGAAAGACATGTCATCTAGGACTATAACAGCTAAACAGGGACTTGGGGGGAAAAGACATGTCATCTAGGACTATAACAGCTAAACAGGGAATTGGTGGGGAAAGACATGTCATCTAGGACTATAACAGCTAAACAGGGAATTGGGGGGGAAAGACATGTCATCTAGGACTATAACAGCTAAACAGGGAATTGGGGGGGAAAGACATGTCATCTAGGCCTATAACAGCTAAACAGGGAATTGGGGGGAAAGACATGTCATCTAGGACTATAACAGCTAAACAGGGACTTGGGGGAAAAGACATGTCATCTAGGACTATAACAGCTAAACAGGGAATTGGTGGGGAAAGACATGTCATCTAGGACTATAACAGCTAAACAGGGAATTGGGGGGGAAAGACATGTCATCTAGGACTATAACAGCTAAACAGGGAATTGGGGGGAAAGACATGTCATCTAGGACTATAACAGCTAAACAGGGAATTGGGGGGAAAGACATGTCATCTAGGCCTATAACAGCTAAACAGGGAATTGGGGGGAAAGACATGTCATCTAGGCCTATAACAGCTAAACAGGGAATTGGGGGGAAAAGACATGTCATCTAGGACTATAACAGCTAAACAGGGAATTGGGGGGAAAGACATGTCATCTAGGCCTATAACAGCTAAACAGGGAATTGGGGGGAAAGACATGTCATCTAG
>NC_068449.1:3542409-3632409 GCF_023373465.1 Oncorhynchus keta
CATTTATCTAAGCAGTCAGACTCTTTACTAAGTACCTTGGCGATTATAGTCTTGAGTCTTCTTGGGTATGACGCTACAAGCTTGGCACACCAGTATTTGGGGAGTTTCTCCCATTCTTCTCTGCAGATCCTCTTAAGCTCTGTCAGGTTGTATGGGGGGTGTCGATGTACAGCTATTTTCTGGTCTCTTCAGAGATGTTCGATCAGGTTCAAGTCCTCGCTCTGGCTGGGTCACTCAAGGACATTCAGAGACTTGTCCCCGAAGCCACTCCTGTGTTGTCTTGGCTGTGTGCTTAGGGTCATTGTCCTGTTGGAAGGTGAACCTTTGCTCCACTCTGAGGTGCTGAGCGCTCTGGAGCAGGTTTTCATCAAGGATCTCTCTGAACTGTGCTCCGTTCATCTGTCCCTCGATCCTGACTAGTCTCCCACTCCCTGCCGCAGAGAAACATCCCCATAGCATGATGCTACCACCAGTGTGCTTCACCGTAGGGATGGTGCCAGGTTTCCTCCAGACGTGACGCTTGGCATTCAAGCCAAAATCTTTGTTTCATCAGACTAGATCATCTTGTTTCTCAGGAGTGGTTTACGTCTGGTCAACATGAATGTCTGATTGGTGGAGGGCTGCAGAGATGGTTGTCCTTCTGGAAGGTTCTCCCATCTCCACAGAGGAACTCTAGAACTCTGTCAGAGTGACCATCGGGTTCTGGGTCATCTCCCTTACCAAGGTCCTTCTCTCCCGATTGCTCAGTTTGGCGAGGCGGCCAGCTCTAAGAAGAATCTTGGTGGTTCCACACTTCTTCAATACTGCATAAATGTTTTGGTCCCCTTCCCCAGATCTGTGCCTCGACACTATCCTGTCGTCTTGGTGCTCTAAGTATGGCTTGGTTTTTACTCTGACATGCACTGTCGACTGTGGAACCTTATATAGACAGGTGTGTGCTTTTCCAAATCATGTCAAATCAATTGAATTTCCCACAGGCGGACTCCACTCAAGTTGTAGAAACATCTCAAGGATGATCAATGGAAATAGGATGCACCTGAGCTCAATTTCGAGTCTCATAGCGAAGGGTCTGAAAAATTCTGTATTTCTGTTTTTATTTTATTTTTATAAATTTGCTAACATTTCTAATAACCTGTTTTCACTTAGTATTATGGGCTATTATGATGTCATTATGGGGTATTGTGATGTCATTATGGGGTATTGTGATGTCATTATGGGGTGTTATGATGTCATTATGGGGTATTGTGATGTCATTATGGGGTATTGTGATGTCATTATGGGGTGTTGTGATGTCATTATGGGGTATTGTGATGTCATTATGGGGTATTGTGATGTCATTATGGGGTATTGTGATATCATTATGGGGTATTGTGATGTCATTATGGGGTATTGTGATGTCATTATGGGGTATTGTGATGTCATTATGGGGTATTGTGGTGTCATTATGGGGTATTGTGATGTCATTATGGGGTGTTGTGATGTCATTATGGGGTATTGTGTGTAGATAGATGAAGGGGGAAATTTTTTTTTTAATCCATTTTAGAATAAGGCTGTAATGTAACAAAAACGGAGAAAAAGTCAATGGGTCTGAATACTTTGCGACCGCGCTGTAGGACACAGATGTTTAGGTTTCCATTCTGGTGCATTTCCCCAAATTCTCTACATTGCCAGAAATCCTGGTTGGAGGAAAGTTACCAGGATGTGCAACCCAACGCCTACCGTTCGTTCCCTCAAAGTCCCTCAGTTTAAAGTCTTACCTGGAATATCTGGACACTGGAGGGAGACGTCTGGTGGTAGATCTCTGTAGCACTGATGTAGTCAGCTCTGACACCCTCTATATATGCACCCTGCAGAGAGAGAGAGATAGTCAGCTCTGACACCCTCTATATATGCACCCTGCAGAGAGAGAGAGATAGTCAGCTCTGACACCCTCTATATATGCACCCTGCAGAGAGAGAGATAGTCAGCTCTGACACCCTCTATATATGCACCCTGCAGAGAGAGAGATAGTCAGCTCTGACACCCTCTATATATGCACCCTGCAGAGAGAGAGATAGTCAGCTCTGACACCCTCTATATATGCACCCTGCAGAGAGAGAGAGATAGTTAGCTCTGACACCCTCTATATATGCACCCTGCAGAGAGAGAGATAGTCAGCTCTGACACCCTCTATATATGCACCCTGCAGAGAGAGAGAGATAGTCAGCTCTGACACCCTCTATATATGCACCCTGCAGAGAGAGAGTTAGTCAGCTCTGACACCCTCTATATATGCACCCTGCAGAGAGAGAGAGATAGTCAGCTCTGACACCCTCTATATATGCACCCTGCAGAGAGAGAGATAGTCAGCTCTGACACCCTCTATATATGCACCCTGCAGAGAGAGAGAGATAGTCAGCTCTGACACCCTCTATATATGCACCCTGCAGAGAGAGAGAGATAGTCAGCTCTGACACCCTCTATATATGCACCCTGCAGAGAGAGAGATAGTCAGCTCTGACACCCTCTATATATGCACCCTGCAGAGAGAGAGATAGTCAGCTCTGACACCCTCTATATATGCACCCTGCAGAGAGAGAGATAGTCAGCTCTGACACCCTCTATATATGCACCCTGCAGAGAGAGAGATAGTCAGCTCTGACACCCTCTATATATGCACCCTGCAGAGAGAGAGAGATAGTCAGCTCTGACACCCTCTATATATGCACCCTGCAGAGAGAGAGATAGTCAGCTCTGACACCCTCTATATAGAGAGATATAGTCAGTTGCATCCTCTATACAGTGGCAAGAAAAAGTATGTGAACCCTTTGGAGTTACCTGGATTTCTGCATAAATTGGTCATCAAATATGATCTGATCTTCATCTAGGTCACAACAATAGACAAACACAGCGTCTGCTTAAACCAATAACACACAAACAATTATACGTTTTCATGTCTTGTATTGAACACACCGTGTAAACATTCACAGTGCAGGGTGGGAGAAAGTATGTGAACCCTTGGATTTAATAACTGGTTGACCCTCCTTTGGCAGCAATAACCTCAACCAATCAGGTTGAGGTCAGGACTGACTGGGCCACTCAGGTTGAGGTCAGGACTCTGACTGGGCCACTCAGGTTGAGGTCAGGACTCTGACTGGGCCACTCAGGTTGAGGTCAGGACTGACTGGACCACTCAGGTTGAGGTCAGGACTGACTGGGCCACTCAGGTTGAGGTCAGGACTGACTGGGCCACTCAGGTTGAGGTCAGGACTGACTGGGCCACTCAGGTTGAGGTCAGGACTGACTGGGCCACTCAGGTTGAGGTCAGGACTGACTGGGCCACTCAGGTTGAGGTCAGGACTGACTGGGCCACTCAGGTTGAGGTCAGGACTGACTGGGCCACTCAGGTTGAGGTCAGGACTGACTGGGCCACTCAGGTTGAGGTCAGGACTGACTGGGCCACTCAGGTTGAGGTCAGGACTGACTGGGCCACTCCAGAAGGCGTATTTTCTTCTGTTGAAGCCATTCTGTTGTTGATTTACCTCTGGGTTTTGGATTGTTGTCCTGTTGCATCACCCAACTTCTGTTGTGCTTCAATTGGCGGACAGATAGCCTTACATTCTCCTGTAAAATGTCTTGATAAACTTGGGAATTCATTTTTTCATCGATGATAGCAAGCTGTCCAGGTCCTGAGGCAGCAAAGCAGTCCCAAACCATGATGCTCCCTCCACCAGACTTTACAGTTGGGATGAGGTTTTGATGTTGCTGTGCTGTGCCTTTTTCTCTCCACACATGGTGTTGTGTGTTCCTTCCAAACAACTATTCTTTAGTTTCATCTGTCCACAGACTATTTTGCCAGTAGCGCTGTGGAACATCCAGGTGCTCTTTGCGAACTTCAGAAGTGCAGCAATGTTTTTTTGGACAGCAGTGGCATCTTCTGTGGTGTCCTCCTACAAACATAATTATTGTTTACTCTTTTATGTATCGTAGACTCGCCGACAGAGATGTTAGCATGTTCCAGGGATTTCTTTAAGTCTTAAGCTGACACTCCCAAGATTCTTCTTAACCTCATTGAGCATTCTGTGCTGTGCTCTTGCAGCCATCTTGCAGGACAGCCACTCCTAGGGAGAGTAGCAACAGTGCTGAACTTTCTCCATTTATAGACCATTTGTTTTACCGTGGACTGATGGATTGATGGACATCAGGACTTTTAGAGATACTTTTGTAACCCTTTCCAGCGTTATGCTTGTCATTAATTCTTCATCTTGGGTCTTCTGAGATCTCTTTTGTTCGAGACACGTTTCACATCAGGCAATGCCTCTTGTGAATAGGAAACTCATATTTTGTGATTGTTTTTTATAGGGCAAGGCAGCTCTAACCAACATCTCCAATCTTGTCTCAATGATTGTACTCCAGGTTAGCTCCTGACTCCTGACTAGCTTATGGAGAAGTCATTAGCCTCGGCGTTCACATACTTTTTTCCAACCTACAATGTGAATGTTTAAATGATGTATTCAATATAGTCAAGAAAAATACATACATTTGTTATTAGTTTAAGCACACCAATTTATGCAGAATGAGTTCAAATACGTTTTCTTGCCACTGTAGGGGCGGGGATCTGTTCAGCATCACCTAGATCTGTTCCCAACCAAGGAGGGCCTACAGCATCAGCTAGATCTGTTCCCAACCAAGGAGGGCCTACAGCATCACCTAGATCTGTTCCCAACCAAGGAGGGCCTACAGCATCACCTAGATCTGTTCCCAACCAAGGAGGACCTACAGCATCACCTAGATCTGTTCCCAACCAAGGAGGGCCTACAGCATCACCTAGATCTGTTCCCAACCAAGGAGGGCCTACAGCATCAGCTAGATCTGTTCCCAACCAAGGAGGGCCTACAGCATCACCTAGATCTGTTACCAACTAAGGAGGGCCTACAGCATCACCTAGATCTGTTCCCAACCAAGGAGGGCCTACAGCATCACCTAGATCTGTTCCCAACCAAGGAGGGCCTACAGCATCACCTAGATCTGTTCCCAACCAAGGAGGGCCTACAGCATCACCTAGATCTGTTACCAACCAAGGAGGGCCTACAGCATCACCTAGATCTGTTCCCAACCAAGGAGGGCCTACAGCATCAGCTAGATCTGTTCCCAACCAAGGAGGGCCTACAGCATCAGCTAGATCTGTTCCCAACCAAGGAGGGCCTACAGCATCACCTAGATCTGATCCCAACCAAGGAGGGCCTACAGCATCAGCTAGATCTGTTCCCAAACAAAGAGGGCCGTACAGCATCATCTAGATCTTCTGCAAAGATTCTGCCAGACCTGGGACCTGACAATTAATCCCAGTAAGACAAAAAGTAATGGTGTTCCAAAAAGGTCACCAACCAATAATATTTCAAAATGGGACAAACACCAAATTGAGACTTTGCATTTGCTCAGAATTATGCCGAAAAAAATCTCTCTGTGCACAAAGTAAAACAGCAAGTAATGCATGAATCTAAAATCCAGAAAACAGCCGTTAAAATAATCCCCATAAAGGAAGCAATTCCCAAAACCTTTCATAACAAACTCATCACATACAGAGAGTCCTATCAGCCGGCTGGTTCTGGCTCTGTTCACAAACACAAACACACCCCAAACAAACTCATCACCTACAGAGAGTCCTATCAGCCGGCTGGTTCTGGCTCTGTTCACAAACACAAACACACCCCAAACAAACTCATCACCTACAGAGAGTCCTATCAGCCGGCTGGTTCTGGCTCTGTTCACAAACACAAACACACCCCAAACAAACTCATCACCTACAGAGAGTCTTATCAGCCGGCTGGTTCTGGCTCTGTTCACAAACACAAACACACCCCAAACAAACTCATCACCTACAGAGAGTCCTATCAGCCGGCTGGTTCTGGCTCTGTTCACAAACACAAACACACCCCAAACAAACTCATCACCTACAGAGAGTAATATCAGCCGGCTGGTTCTGGCTCTGTTCACAAACACAAACACACCACACAGAGCCCCAGGACAGCAACACAATTAGACCCAACCGAATCACTAGAAATACAAATATAATTACTTGACACATTAGAAAATAATTAATCAAAAAACAGAGCAAACTAGAATGCTGTTTGGCCCTAAACAGAGAGTACACAGTGTCAGAATACCTGATCACTGTGACTGACTCAAACTTATGGCAGTCTTTGACAATGTACAGACTCAGTGAGCATAGCCTTGCTACTGACATGGCTCCCAAGAGAAGACAGGCTATGTGCTCACTGCCCACAAAATGAGGTGGAAACTGAGCTGCACTTCCTAACCTCCTGCCCAATGTATTACCATATTAGAGAGACATACTTCCCTTAGATTACACAGATCCACAAAGAATTCAAAAACAAACCCAATTTTCATAAACTCCCATATCTACTGGGTGAAAAACCAAAGTGTACCATCACAGCAGCAAGATTTGTGACCTGTTTCTACAAGAAAACTGCAACCATTAAAGAAAAAATATTTATGCTTATTTATTTTCCCTTTAGTACTTTAACTATTTGCACATAATATGACATTAGAAATGTATTTTATTCTTTTGGAACGTTTGTGAGTGTAATGTTTACTGTTAATAAAAAAATATATATATATATTTCACTTTTGTTTATAATCTATTTACAGTTTTTCTCAATTGCTAAAACACTAAAACTCATTGGCTGAACAAAGTTTTGATTAAAAAAGGGAAGAACAAACAGAACCCATATTTATGTTTATTTATTTTCCCTTTTGTACATCATTACAAGACTGTATATAGACATAATATGACAGTTTTCTAAATGTCTCAATTCCTCTGAAACCTTTTTGGAGTGTTAACTGTTTTTTATTGTTTATTTCACTTCTGTTTATTATGTATTTCACTTGCTTTGGCAATGTTAACATGTTTCCCATGCCAACAAAGCACTTCAATTTGAATTTAATTGCGAGAGAACGAGGGAGCGAAGTTACACAGTTCTTGAAACCGTGAAATAGTTATGTGCTAATATTAATATATTAGCTCAGCAGAATACTGCCCCCTTTGGAGGAATTGCGTGCCCATAGTAAACTGAAAATACATTTGTCCAAAATTGCTAATATATGCATATAATAATTATTATTGGATAGAAAACACTCGAATGCTTCTAAAACCGTTTGAATTATGTCTGTAAGTATAGCAGAACTCACAGGTCAGGCAATCTCCCAAACTAGTTTTGGCAGCCTCAAACTTGGGGCAACTTTGACGTCATCGCTCCCACCCATCCCAACCAGCTATGGATCTGGAGACACTTTCTATGTCTTCCACTAGATGTCCTCATTCAGTACAGCGTTTAATTGTGCAAATCCCGCGTGTTTTGAGCCTTTAGTAGGCAAAAGACTGAGTGTCGCGAGAAAATTCAAGGTTGTGGTCCTTCTGTAGCTCAGTTGGTAGAGCATGGCGCTTGTAACGCCACGGTAGTGGGTTCGATTCCCGGGACCACCCATACGTAGAATGTATGCACACATGACTGTAAGTCGCTTTGGATAAAAGCGTCTGCTAAATGGCATATATATATATATATATATATATATACACCTGTTACGAGAGCGCGCTTTATGGAGACACGTTCCTTTGTTCCAGATCGCCTGCCAAGAAGCACGTTCGTCCGAGAGATTACATAATAGTTTTGTACGTTTAGAACATCCTAAAGCTTGATTCTGCACTTAGTTTGACCAGTTTAGTCGACTTATAATATGTAATTTTTAAGTTTTGATGCACAACTGTTCGGGGCCAGAAGTAATTTTGGAAGCATTTCAGCTGGAACTCGTAGCATATGCTAATTCAAAGACACACGACTTGAAACCAAACGATGTATTGGGTAAGTATGACTACTTCCACTACATTCTGATCGAAGACCATCTAAGGTAAGGGAATATTTATGTTGTAATTTTGTGTTTCTGTTGACTCCAACATAGCGGAGAAATATTGCTTATGTCTGAGCGCCATCTCAGATTATTGAAAAATGAACGATTTCTGTAACGTTAAAAAGAAATGTGACAAAGCGATTGCATTAAGAAGCAGTGTATCTTTCTAATATTAAATTATGAAAACAATTATGATGTGTGTTTCTCACCTCACTGACCAGTTTCTGTTGTACAGTCAGGTAAAACTTGTAAAACAGGCTGAGGGTCAGAGTCCGTCGGTAGGTCACCATGCCACCCGGTGCAGAGGGGTGAAGGGTCATCTCCTCAGCCAATGAGGAACAAGCATCCTGCAGAAGCTCTTCCCCCCACTGTTTTCCCAGAAGTCTACTGGCTGTGTTCTTAGCCATGACAGTAGTAGCAGCCATCCCTCCGTAACTAAGGGCCAGGTGCTTGACGATGGTTGACCCCTCTGCGAATGTCACACTCATCCCTGACGTCACAATGCTGATGTCATCCTCACGACGAGGAGACTGCTTATAGGCAGCAAAGTACTGGCCCTAAACAACACACACACACGCGCACAAAGATAGACACAGAATATGATTCTACAAGATGCTATAATTGCTATTCTACTCTGTGTGTGTGTGTGTGTGTGTGTGTGTGTGTGTGTGTGTGTGTGTGTGTGTGTGTGTGTGTGTGTGTGTGTGTGTGTGTGTGTGTGTGTGTGTGTCTGACCTTCTTGGTGTACGGGATCAGGACACATAGAAGAACCTCCTCAGGTGTCAGGATGGTCTTTCTGTAACCTGGGAAGAACTTCTCATCCATCACAACCACACGCTCACCACCTAGAGAGAGACAGACAGACAGACAGACAGACAGACAGACAGACAGACAGACAGACAGACAGACAGACAGACAGACAGACAGACAGACAGACAGACAGACAGACAGACAGACAGACAGACAGACAGACAGGCAGACAGACACAGAGAGAGACACAGAGAGAGAGCGACAGACAGACAGAGAGAGTGAGAGACAGACAGACAGAGCGAGAGAGGTAGAGAGACAGACAGATGAGGATAGAGAGAGAGAGGGGGGGGGGATACAATATTTAAATAAATATGTAAGGGACTAAGGAGGCTTGTGTTTTATGTGAATGGTCACCTGTCTGTCCCCAGTTTTACTGTGAGAAGAAGTGTCAAAGAGCAACAAGCTACCTGTTCAAACGATACTTTCACTCACACCATAAAAATGGACATAAAACAAGCAGGCTGAGATGCAAAATATACAATATACTTAATCCAGGCTGTAAAGAAAGGAGAAGTGATTTACCTTTGGACATGAGCGTGAGTTTGCAGCCAGAAGCCATAAAGACAGGGTTGAGGTCGGAGATGGGGCTGGCAGTCATGATGTTACCTCCAATGGCCTGAAGGAGACACACACACACACAGGTACACACACACACACACAGGTACACACACACACACACACACACACACACACACACACACACACACACACACACACACACACACACACACACACGCGATTTAGTGACCATACAGGTCATACATGCTTGTATTGCATATCTGTTGAATGTGTGTGTAAGGGTTTTCCTCCTCCTCCTCTTCGTCTGAAGAGGAGAAGCGAGAAGGATCGGAGGACCAATGTGCAGCGTTCATGGTTCTTTAATAACAGAAACTCAACATTAACAAAACAATAATCGTTGCAACATTCCTATTCTGGTGCAGAGAACACAAAGACAGGAAACAATCACCCACAAACCCCAACGTAAAACAAGCTACCTACCAATCAGAGACAACAGAACTATGGTCAGAACGTGACAGTGTGTGTGTGTGTGTGTGTGTGTGTGTGTGTGTGTGTGTGTGTGTGTGTGTGTGTGTGTGTGTGTGTGTGTGTGTGTGTGTGTGTGTGTGTGTGTGTGTGTGTGTGTGTGTGTGTGTGTGTGTGTGTGTGTGTGTGTGGTGTGTGTGTGTGTGTGTGTGTGTGTGTGTGTGTGTGTGTGTGTGTGTGTGTGTGTGTGTGTGTGTGTGTGTGTGTGTGTGTGTGTGTGTGTGTGTGTGTGTGTGTGTGTGTGTGTGTGTGTGTGTGTGTGTGTGTGTGTGTGTGTGTGTGTGTGTGTGTGTGTGTGTGTGTAATACGTACTGCCACGTTGCGTATCTGTAGTCCAGCGAACCAGCGAAGTTGCTCCAGCACAGCATTGAAGACTTCAGTCTGGTAGGGGGGCAGTTTACCCACCGCAGCCTTCAGCACATCACCCAACAGGGTCAGGGAACAGGACGCTCCAAATACTATACCTACAACACACACGCATGTCAGTAACACAAACACACACACACACATTTTCATTCAAATATTAAATGGGCATGCGTATTGGCATGATACAAGCAATGGGACAGGCAGAAGGACAGGCAACAGGACAGGCAGGAGGACAGGCAGGAGGTTAGGCAGGAGGATAGGCAGGAGGACAGGCAGCAGGACAGGCAGGAGGACAGGCAGCAGGACAGGCAGCAGGATAGGCAAGAGGATAGGCAGGAGGAAAGGCACTAGGACAGGCAGGAGGACGGACAGGAGGACAGGCAGGAGGTGGGCAGGAGGATGGACAGGAGGACAAGCAGGAGGATAGGCAGGAGAACAGGCAGGAGGATAGGCAGGAGGTGGGCAGGAGGATAGGCAGGAGGACAGGCAGGAGGATAGGCAGGAGGATAGGCAAGAGCACAGGCAGGAGGATAGGCAGGAGGATAGGCAGGAGGACAGGCAGGAGGACAGGCAGGAGGAAAGGCACTAGGACAGGCAGGAGGACGGACAGGAGGACAGGCAGGAGGTGGGCAGGAGGATGGACAGGAGGACAGGCAGGAGGATAGGCAGTAGGACAGGCAGGAGGATGGACAGGAGGACAGGCAGGAGGTGGGCAGGAGGATGGACAGGAGGACAGGCAGGAGGATAGGCAGGAGGACAGGCAGGAGGACAGGCAGGAGGACGGGCAGGAGGACAGGCAGGAGGATAGGCTGGAGGTGGGCAGGAGGTGGGGAGGAGGATGGACAGGAGGATAGGCAGGAGGACAGGCAGGAGGATAGGCAGGAGGATAGGCAAGAGGACAGGTAGGAGAATATGCAGGAGGATAGGCAGGAGGACAGGCAGGAGGACAGGCAGGAGGATAAGCAGGAAGACAGACAGGAGGACAGGCAGCAGGACAGGCAGGAGGACAGGCAGGAGGACAGACAGGAGGATAGGCAGGAGGACCGACAGGAGGATGGGCAGGAGGTGGACAGGAGGATAGGCAGGAGGAGGGCAGGAGGACAGACAGGAGGATAGGCAGGAGGATGGACAGGAGGATGGGCAGGAGGATGGACAGGAGGTGGGCAGGAGGATGGGCAGGAGGGCAGGCAGCAGGACAGGCAGTAGGATAGGCAGGAGGATGGACAGGAGGATGGGCAGGAGGATAGGCGCCAGGTGTTTGTTTGTTTTTTGTTTTTGCTCATGACCTATGGTGTAATTTTCATAGAAACTGACGCGCTGTTCCGTGTTCTCTGTGTGTGTGTGTGTGTGTGTGTGTGTGTGTGTGTGTGTGTGTGTGTGTGTGTGTGTGTGTGTGTGTGTGTGTGTGTGTGTGTGTGTGTGTGTGTGTGTGAATGAGAGGCTCAATAGAAAGTAAATAACCGCCACATCACTGACACTGACACACACACACACACACACACACACACACACACACACACACACACACACACACACACACACACACACACACACACACACACACACACACACACACACACACACACACACACGGGTCGTTGGTTTGCCAGGGCAATTACTTAATAATCCTTGGGAATACATACTGTACACACATTAGCCATGAACACAAATAACATACATGTTGAAGTGGCCAGTCCCTGCCATTCACAGCCAAACCCTTGTCCCCTCTTACCCTCGTCAGTGTGCTGTATGGTGTTGAGTTCAGGGATGTATCCCGGGGCCAGAATAACAGGATACAACAGGTTCTTAAACTTAATCTCAATACCTGGGACACAAACGGCAACAGGGACAACAGATCAATCAAACATTATCACTTAACCACAAACTTTCAGAACAGTAAGACTGCACTGGCAGCCCAATTCTGCTTTTTGTAAACATAAAAAAATAAATCCATCTGCTCGACTCTCTCTCTTTCTCTCTCTCTCTCTCTCTCTCTCTCTCTCTCTCTCTCTCTCTCTCTCTCTCTCTCTCTCTCTCTCTCTCTCTCTCTCTCTCTCTCTCTCTCTCTCTCTCTCTCTCTCTCTCAATTCAATTCAAGGGCTTTATTGGCATGGGAAACGTGTTAACATTGCCAAAGCAAGTGAGGTATCGTCATGTCTATGTTTTATTTATCCTCCCAAATTTTGGTCTGATTAGTCTAAATACCAATTAATAGAAAAAATCTCACCGACTTCCGTGTTACCAACCACCATCTTGGCGTTGGGGTACTGAGTCTTAAGCTCTAGAAGTTGATCCAGAGAAGCTGGCTGAAGCCACAGAACCCTCTCTCCTCTGAACCTCAGCTGTTGAGAAGACTGGCCTTTACACAGGGACTGGAGAAAGAGAAAGAAAGAGAGAGAGAGGGAGAGGGAGGGAGAGAGAGAGAGAGAGAGAGAGAGAGAGAGAGAGGGAGAGGGATGGAGAGAGAGAGAGAGAGAGAGAGAGAGAGAGAGAGAGAGAGAGAGAGAGAGAGAGAGAGAGAGAGAGAGAGAGAGAGCATGAGAGGGAGAGGGAGGGAGAGAGAGGAGGGAGAGAGAGAGAGAGAGAGAGAGAGAGAGAGAGAGAGAGAGAGAGAGAGAGAGAGAGAGAGAGAGAGAGAGAGAAAGAGAGAGAGAGAGAGCATGAGAGGGAGAGGGAGCTCCTGCATTTTTTTTTACATGTTTTTACAAAAAGATAGATTTAGAGATGGATAAACTTGGATTTTTTTTCAAGGACATATACTCTCCGCAACATAACCTTCACAAATCAAATCTCCAAACCTACAACCTGATTTTGGACAAAATTACATGGAAGGATTCCCACTACCAAAAGATTTGTATTCCGAAGGATTATTAAGTAATTGACCTGGCAAACCAACGACCAGCAAAATAGGCACATCAGAAACCTGAAAATAAACCTGGAACTGAGTGAGTAATGTTTAGTCTGAAGCTACTTTTAAAAAGCCCCAATGAATAAGAAATTACAATAATCTATTTAAATGTGCAAGTACTGAATGCTAAATTAAGGACAGAACAGATCCGGTTGCAACTTCAATTACACTGAGGTGTACGGCGAGATGTGTCAGAGCACTTGAGCCCAACAATGACAGGAGATTCACCGCCAAATGCACAGGCCTTTCAGGCCACGTGCTCCATGGCGTCCCTCTGTGCAGAGGTCATGACAACACAGTACCCCTTGGATGTAAAAAAAAAAAATGTCAAGGCACGGAAAGAGTACACAAAGATGCTCCTCATGGACAATCCAGAGACACTTTTTGCTGACTGCTGCAAAAATGGGAATGTACTATAAGCAACTTAATCTTGCACACAGACCACCCCTTGACATGGCACAGTGCTATAGTCATGTAAGGGAAACTCGGGATACTAAACAACGAGGACTCTGAGTCAGCCAATGTCAACCTGTACAAGTCCGGAACAGTATTGGTACAGAGCAACTCCAAACAGTTTCAGCTGTACTTCTACAGAATCAAAGAAGGAGCGCAGCGGGAGAAGCTCTCTCTTGATGAAGACTCCCCCACCCAGACCTCTTCGTTAAACAACCCCACAGATGAGCAACCCCAAGAGGAAAGCCAATTTCCCACAGATCACTACTCCCAATTTTGTTTAATTTATTTGCACCAAAGAAATAATAATAATAATAATAATAAATAAGTGATAAACAACTATTTAAAATAAAATAAACGGTGTGCAGGTTGGAAGCCCAAGGGCTTATACTGTATAAAAATGATATACAATAATTCAATAAATTATTAAATGATATACATAAGTACACAAATTAAAAAGGTTTGTTAAAACTGAAAACAAAACCCAATAATCATAAATGTACAAATGAACCAATCAGCAATCATAAAATGTTTCTTTGTAATATGATGTCACGACTGCTCCTGCTCCCTCCCTCCATTGCCGGTCTACTAACCCCCGGTCCTGGCAACCACCATTGAGCACACCTGGCAACCACCATTCCCACAAAAAGCTCCTTATCGTTAAGCGTTAAGCACACATGGACTTCATCACCACCCTGATTACTCTCCCTTCATACCCTTAGTATCCTCAGTCATCAGGACGTTTTGGTTTTGGTTGCGTTCTGTACGCTTCTCGTGTTTTGTAATGTCTTCATGTTTATTATTATTAACTTCTTGGTGACAGGGGGCAGTATTTTCACGTCCGGATTAAATGCATGCCCAAATTCAAATGCCTGTTACTCATCACCAGAAGATAAGATATGCATATTATTAGTAGATTTGGATAGAAAACACTCAGAATTTTCTACAACTGTTTGAATCATGTCTGTGAGTATAACATAACTTATTTACCAGGCGAAACCCCGAGGACAAAACATTCCGATTTTTTTTTCAATTTGTTTTTCAGTTAGTTTTCATCGCTTCCACTGGATGTCAACAGTCTTTAGAAATTGGTTGAGGTTTTTCCTTTGTGTAATGAAGAAGTACGGCCATCTTGAACGAGGATCATTTGAGGTGTACTGTTAGATAGAGGCGCGTGGCCAGAAAGCTACAGTTTGTTTTCCTCCTGTATTGAACACAGATCATCCCGTCTTCAATTTTATCGATTATTTACTTCAAAAAATACCTAAAGTTGTATTACAAAAGTAGTTTGAAATGTTTTGGCTAAGTTTACAGGTAACCTTTGAGATATTTTGTAGTCACGTTGCTCAAGTTGGAACCGGTGTTTTTCTGGATCAAACGTGGAATATCTGGATCAAATGCAGTGTTTTTCTGGATCGACGGAATTAATCGAAGGACCATTTGTGATGTTTATGGGACATATTGGAGTGCCAACAAAAGAAGCTCGTCAAAGGTAAGGCATTAATTATATTTTTATTTCTGCGTTTTGTGTCGCGCCTGCAGGGTTGAAATACGCTTTCTCTTTTGTTTACAGAGGTGCAGATCATCTTTTGTTTACTATGGTGCTATGCTCAGATAATAGCATCATTTGCTTTCGCCGAAAAGCCTTTTTGAAATCTGACATGTTGGCTGGATTCACAACAAGTGTAGCTTTAATGTGCTATCTTGCATGTGTGATTTTCATAGTAATTTATTTGAATTTGGCACTCTGCATGTTCCCCGGCTTTTGGCCAGGTGGGACACTAGCATATCCCAGAGAGGTTAAACTCACCTTCTGCTCCTGTTTCCTGACTCCCTGTGTATATGTTACATAATACTGCCTCAGAAATTATGGATGCAGCAGAGGATTACACCATCTTCCAGACGATTGAGGATCTACTCCATCAACACCACGATTAGCTGGCTCTACTGGGTACGACCATGAAACGAAGTCCTAGCATTCTCCACCGACCTCGACACCAACAGCGGGGTTCTCAATACCTCTGATGGAGGGCCTCCTACCACAGGTCGTCACAGTGAGCCAGTCCCCCGGCCTACCCAGCCAACCGCCCAGATTAGTGATCCCAACTGTCCCTTCAAGAGAAGCATGACGGAAATCCATTGAAATACCATGGCTTCCTACACCAGTGCTCCCTTTCGGCTCTCAGACGAGAGCACCGCACCACGGAGAGGTCCAACGTTGCCAAGGTAATTTCCCTGTTTACCGGATGGGCTTTGGAGTGGGCTACGGCCGTCTGGGACATAGGAGCGGGGAGCTGGGTTTCTCTGAGAGGTTCATGGCTCTGTTCAGGGTGGTCTTCGACCATCCTCCAGAGGGCAGAGAGGGAGGCAAGCAACTATTCCAACTCCAGAAGAGTTCCCAGACCTCTGAGGAGTATGCCCTCACCTTTCGGACTGTGGTAGCCTCCAGTGGATGGAATGAGCCGGCTCTCACGGGTCTATTCTGCATTGGACTACGCGAGGATGTCCAGACGGAGTTGGCATGTTGGGATAACAACATGTCCTTAGACGCTCTCATCTCGATGGCCATCCGTTTAGATAATCTTCTTCGGGAGCCCTGGTCCACCTCACCACTGTCCTGAGGCAGAGCCTAAACCCATGGAGGTAGGGGCCACGCACCTCTTCGCGGTAGACCAGCGTCATCTGAGATAGCTGTCACTCTGTCCCTATTGCAGCCAGGAGGGGAACTTCCCTGATGTCCAGTGAGTCTGAACAATGGGTCCACTAGAGCAGTGGGGCGGCCAAGTATCTTCCCTCTCCCACGGTAGGCCATATTATAGTTTTCCATTTTCATTGTTTTCTGCCAAAACCCTTTCTGGTTCCCATGTCACTGTGTGGCTGGCACTCAAGTGTCGTCTCTCCTACAGCTCTAGTGGACTCCGGTGCCGTGGGGGAACTTTATTGACCAGGCCCACACTTCCTCACTGAACTTTAACTTCATACCCACTCTCCTCTCCTTTTCCAGTCCAAGCCCTGGATATACGACCATTTGGGTCCGGCACAATTACGCACGTCACAGCACCACTCACCCTCACCGTTGGACCCAAGCACCAGGAAAGCCTTCCCATCCTCATCATCCCTGCACCCGTACACAAAGTCATCCTCGGCCTGGCATGGCTCCAACTCCATAACCTCACCATCTCCTGGTCAAAGATGAGAATCACTGCCTGGGAACCAGGATGTTGGAGGATCTGCTTTCCCGCACCCCGTGGTTCCATGTTGGTGAAGGGTCCTGTGAGTGTCCTCCAGCCCATCAATCAGTCTTACTGAATTGTTGGCCTCTTGTTTTGTGACGTAGATGTGGACATCCCCAAGGCTCTGGAGAGGGAACCCACTACCTCCAGAGAGCATCTACGTCCCTACAGGGGTGAGAGATCGGCTGTTGACCTGGGCACACACATCCCCCGCTGCTGGACCCGCAGTTATCACCCGCACCATGGCACAGAACGTTGCCTAGCATGACGACTCCTGTTCCTTATGTACATAGTCATTTAAATATTTAAACAACAACTCCTCCCCTTTTTTCAATATTGGCCTAAAAAGACAAAGCCAAATGTAACTTGCTGTAGCTCAGGCCCTGAGGCAAGGATATGCATATTATTGGTACCATTTGAAAGGAAACAATTTGAGGTTTGTGGAAATGTGAAAGGAATGTAAGAGAATATAAGACAATAGATCTGGTAAAAGATATTACAAAGAAAAAGACAATAGTTTTTTTTGGACCAACTTTGATTTAGGGTGTACTATTCCAGCCCAGGTGAAATCTAGATTTTGGCCAATAGATGGCAGCAGTGTATGTGCAACGTTTAAGACTGGTCCAATGAACCATTGCATTTCTGTCCAAAATGTAGTACGAAGGCTGCCCAAATTTGTTTATTACTAACTTTTCATGTTCAAAATTGTGCACTCTCCTCAGACAATAGCATTGCATTATTTCACTGTAATAGCTACTGTAAATTGGACAATGCAGTTAGATTAACAAGAATTTAAGCTTTCTGCCCATATCAGATATGTCTATGTCCTGGGAAATGTTCTTCTCACTTACAACCTCATGCTAATCATATTAGCCTATATTAGCTCAACCGTCCCGTGGAAGGGACACCAATCCCGAAGAAGATTTAATTAACAATATGTAATGGCGTTCTTCGTTTGTAGAAAGAGAGTCGGACCGAAATGCAGCGTGGTTGTTACTCATGATCTTTAATGTAGGATCGCGATACACGAAAATAACTTAACATATACAAAAACAACAAACAGAACGAGAAACCTAATACAGCCTGTCTGGTGAACACTAACACGGAGACAGGAACAATCACCCACGAAACACAAAGTGAAACCCAGGCTACCAAAATACGGTTCCCCATCAGAGACAACAAGAATCACCTGACTCTGATTGAGAACCGCCTCAGGCAGCCAAGCCTATACCAGACACACCCCTAATCAACCACAATCCCAATGCCTACAAAAACCCCAATACGACAATACAATAACCCCATGTCACACCCTGGCCTGACCAAATAATAAAGAAAACACAAAATACTAAGACCAAGGCGTGACAGAACCCCCCTAAGGTGCGGACTCCCGGACGCACCTCAAAACCATAGGGAGGGTCCGGGTGGGCGTTTGTCCATGGTGGCGGTTCCGGCTCGGGACGTGGACCCCACTCCATTAATGTCCTAGTTCCTCCCCCTCGCGTCCTGGGATAATCCACCCTCGCCGCCGACCATGGCCTAATAGTCCTCACCCAGAACCCCACTGAACTGAGGAGCAGCTCGTGACTGAGGGGCAGCTCGGGACTGAGGGGCAGCTCGGAATTGAGGCAACTCTGGACTGAGGGGCAGCTCGGGACTGAGGGGCAGCTTGGGACTGAGGGGCAGCTCGGGACTGAGGGGCAGCTCGGGACTGAGGGGCAGCTCGGGACTGAGGGGGAGCCCGGAACTGAGGGGAAGCCAAGTACTGAGAGAAAGCCCAGTACTGAGAGGAAGCCCAGTACTGAGAGGAAACCCAGTACTTAGATGAAGCTCAGGCAGGTAGTAGGCTCCGGTAGATCCTGGCTGGCTGGCGGATCTGGATGATTCTGGTTGACTGGCAGATCTGGAAGAATCTGGTTGACTGGCAGATCTATAAGAATCTGGTTGACTGGCGGATCTAGCTGCTCTATGCAGGCTGACAGCTCCTTGCAGACTGACAGCTCCTTGCAGACTGGCAGCTCTTTGCAGACTGACAGCTCTGGCTGCTTCATGCAGACTGACAGCTCTGGCTGCTTCATGCAGACTGACAGCTCTGACTGCTCCATGCAGGCTGACAGCACCCTGCAGACTGACAGCTCCTTGCAGACTGACAGCTCCTTGCAGACTGACAGCTCCTTGCAGACTGGCAGCTCTTTGCAGACTGACATCTCTGGCAGCTTCATGCAGACTGACAGCTCTGGCTGCTTCATGCAGACTGACAGCTCAGGCTGCTCCGAACAGGCGGGAGACTCCGACAGCGCAGGAGGGAAGGAAGGCTCTGATAGCGCTGAACAGACAGGAGACTCCAGCAGCGCTGTATAGGAGGAAGGCTCTGATAGCGCTGAACAGGCGGGAGACTCCGACAGCGCAGGAGGGAAGGAAGGCTCTGATAGCGCTGAATAGACAGGAGACTCCAGCAGAGCAGGAGGGAAGGAAGGCTCTGATAGCGCTGAACAGACAGGAGACTCCGGTAGCGCAGGAGGGAAGGAAGGCTCTGGCTGTGCTGAACAGGCGAGGCGCACTGACGGTCTGGTGTGTGGTGCTGGAACTGGTGCTACAGGATCGAGGACACGCACAGGAAGCCTGGTGCGGGGAGCTGCTACCGGAGGACTGGTGTGTGAAGGTGGCACAGGATAGACTGGACCGTGAAGGTGTACTGGAGAGCCTGAGAGCAGGACTGGCACAGGACGTGCAAGGCTAGGTAGGTACACAGGAGGCACCTCAGGACGAGTATGGAGCGCTGACCCAGGTGCCATTAAATCCCGACACGCTCCGTCGGACGAATATCGTACCTATAGCTCCATACTAGCAACTCCCTCATTACTCTCTCCTCCACTTTCCCCATTAACTCCTTCACAGTCTCTGCTTCGCTCACCTCTAACACCGGCTCTGGTTCTGGTCTCCTCCTTGGCTCCTCACGATAAACAAGGAGAGTTGGCTCTGGATAGACCGGACCGTGCAGGCGCACTGGAGCTCTTGAGCACCGAGCCTGCCCAACCTTACCTGGCTCGATGCCCACTCTAGCCCGGCCAATAGGAAGGGCTGGTATGAACCGCACCGGGCTATGCACCCGCACTGGAAACACCGTGCGCTCCATAGCATAACACAGTGCCTGCCCGGTCTCTCTAGCCCCCAGGTAAGCACAGGGAGTTTGCGCAGGTCTCCTACCTGGTGTAGCCATACTCCCTGTAAGCCCCCCCCCCAATAATTTTTTGGGGCTGCTTTTCGGGCTTCCATCCGCGTCGCCGTGCTGCCTCCTCATACCAGCGCCCTCTCCGCTTTAGTCGCCTCTAGTTCCTCCTTGGGGCGGCGATATTCACCAGGCTGAGTCCTTTTCCGTCCAGTTCTTCCTCCCATGTCCAATTCTCCAAGTGGTGCAGCCTCTCCCACTGCAGCTGCGACAGATTTGTACCTTGTCAGCTCGGGGGTTTGAACTTGATCTGATGCTTCTGTCCCCAAACCAGAAGGGTCTAAGGCTCCTAGATCTTCTGGACAGATTCTGTCAGACCTGGGCCCTGACTGTGAATCTCAGTAAGACAAAAATAATTGTGTTCCAAAAAAGGTAAAGTAGACAAGACTACAAATTCTCTGTAGACACTGTTGCCCCAAAAATTATTACACCTCAACCTAAATATCAACACCACAGGTAACTTCCTCAAGGCTATGAATAATCTAGGAGACAAAGCAAGAAGGGCCTTCGATGCCATCAAAAGGAACATGAAACTCAACATCCCAATTAGGATCTGGCTAAAAATACTTAAATCCATTATCAAACCCATTGCCTTTTATGGTTGTGAGGTCTGGGGTCCGCTCACCAAACAAGAATTCACAAAATGGGGGGAAAAAACTATTCCGACTCAGCATGCAGAATTCAGCAAAGAATATACTTTGCGTACAATGCAAAACCCCAAACAATGCAGGCAGAGCAGAATTAGGACGATACTCATTAGTTATCAACATAAAGAAAAGAGATGTTAAATTCTACATCCACCTAAAAGGAAGCGATGCCCACACATTCCACCACAAAGCCCTCCCCCTACAGAGAGATGAACGTAGAGAAAAGTCCCCTCAGCCAGCTGGTTTTGGGGCTCTGTTCACAAACACAAACAGACCCCACAGAACCGCAAAAGAGAGAAACACATTTAGACTCAACAAAATTATGAGAATTATGAGAAACCAAAAATAACTATTTGACACACTGGAAATAATCAACCAACTAGAATGCTATTTGGCCCTAAAACAGAGGGTACACAGTGGCAGAATACCTGACCACTTTGACTGACCCCAAATTAAGAAAAGCCTTGACTATGTACAGACTCAGTGAGCAAAGCCTTGAGATTGAGAAAGGCCGCCGTAGGCAGACGTGGCTCTCGAGAGACTGCCCACAAAATGAGACGGAAACAGAGCTTCAATTCCTAACCTCCTGCCAAATGTATGACCACATTAGATACACATATTTCCCTCAGATTACACAGACCCACAAAAACAAATCAAACATTGATAAACTACTATATCTGTTATGAGAAATAGTGTAGTGTGCCGTCACAGCAGCAAGATGTGTGGCCCGTTGCCATGAATTAAGGGAAACCAGTGGAGCACAAACACTGTAGAAATACAACCTATATTGAAATGTTTATTTTCCCATTCATACTTCAACTACTTGCACATTGTTACAACACTAATAATATGTGTGTAATATTAACCAGTTATGTGTAGTATTACATTTGAAATGTCTATATTATTTAAAGTTGACCTTGTTTATCCATTTCACTTGCTTTGACAATGTAAACATATGTTTCCCATGCCAATAAAGCCCTTGAATTGAATTGAATTGAGAGAGAAAGAGAGAGAGAGAGAGAGAGAGAGAGAGAGAGAGAGAGAGAGAGAGAGAGAGAGAGAGAGAGAGAGAGAGAGAGAGAGAGAGAGAGAGAGAGAGAGAGAGAGAGAGAGAGAGAGAGAGAGAGAGAGAGAGAGAGAAAGAGAGAGAGAGAGAGAGAGAGAGAGAGAGAGAGAGAGAGAGAAAGAGAGAGAGAGAGAGAGAGAGAGAGAGAGAGAGAGAGAGAGAGAGAGAGAGAGAGAGAGAGAGAAGGAGAGAGAGAGAGAGAGAGAGAGAGAGAGAGAGACAGAGGGAGAGAGAGATGAACAGAGAGAGAGAGTGAGAGAACAGAGAAAGAGAGAGAGAGTGAGAGAGAGAAAGAGAGAGAGAGAGAGAGAGAGAGAGAGAGAGAGAGAGAGAGAGAGAGAGAGAGAGAGAGAGAGAGAGAGAGAGAGAGAGAGAGAAAGAGAGAGAGAGAGAGAGAGAGAGAGAGAGAGAGAGAGAGATGAACAAAGGGAGAGAGAGTGATGAACAGAGAGCTAGTGAAAGAGATAAACAGAGAGAGAGGGGTAAGGGTATGTGTTTGAACAGAGAGAGAGGGGTAAGGGTATGTGTTTGAACAGAGAGAGAGGGGTAAGGGTATGTGTTTGAACAGAGAGAGAGGGGTAAGGGTATGTGTTTGAACAGAGAGAGAGGGGTAAGGGTATGTGTTTGAACAGAGAGAGAGGGGTAAGGGTATGTGTTTGAACAGAGAGAGAGGGGTAAGAGTATGTGTTTGAACAGAGAGAGAGGGGTAAGGGTATGTGTTTGAACAGAGAGCTAGTGAAAGAGATAAACAGAGAGAGAGGGGTAAGGGTATGTGTTTGAACAGAGAGCTAGTGAAAGAGATAAACAGAGAGAGAGGGGTAAGGGTATGTGTTTGAACAGAGAGCTAGTGAAAGAGATAAACAGAGAGAGAGGGGTAAGGGTATGTGTTTGAACAGAGAGAGAGGGGTAAGGGTATGTGTTTGAACAGAGAGCTAGTGAAAGAGATAAACAGAGAGAGAGGGGTAAGGGTATGTGTTTGAACAGAGAGCTAGTGAAAGAGATAAACAGAGAGAGAGGGGTAAGGGTATGTGTTTGAACAGAGAGCTAGTGAAAGAGATAAACAGAGAGAGAGGGGTAAGGGTATGTGTTTGAACAGAGAGAGAGGGGTAAGGGTATGTGTTTGAACAGAGAGAGAGGGGTAAGGGTATGTGTTTGAACAGAGAGAGAGGGGTAAGGGTATGTGTTTGAACAGAGGGAGAGGGGTAAGGGTATGTGTTTGTGTTAGTGTATCTACCATCAGCTCTGGTGGGAAGATGATCTCCTGAGTGGGGTCCAGAGGGAGGAAGTCAGCTGGGTTGTAGAGAGGAGCAGGCAACACTGAGGTTCTCTGAGATCAATGAGACACGCCATTGAAACATCATTAACCAGTTATATCTACATTATTAACTAGTTATATCTACATTATTAACCATTTATAGCTACATTATTAACTAGTTATATCTACATGTTTAACTAGTTATATCTACATTATTAACCAGTTATATCTACATTATTAACCAGTTATATCTACATTATTAACTAGTTATATCTACATTATTAACTATTTATATCTACATTATTAACAAGTTATATGCATATTATTAACTAGTTATATCTAATTTATTAACCATTTATAGCTACATTATTAACTAGTTATATCTACATTATTAACCAGTTATATCTACATTATTATCTAGTTATATCTACATGTTTAACTAGTTATATCTACATTATTAACCAGTTATATCTACATTATTAACTAGTTATATCTACATTATTAACTAGTTATATCTACATTATTAACTAGTTATATCTACATTATTAACTAGTTATATCTACATTATTAACCATTTAATAGTTGTATTTTTTCAAATGTTTTGGTTAATTTATGTTGAAATATTTAGCTCTTTTATTTATAATTCAATCATTTTATTTGAAGTTAAAATTAGTATTTTATTTATAATATAGCGCTGAAATCGTGACTGCATATCACCTGTGTGAGGGCACGGGTGTGATTGGCCGATAACTGTGAAACACTCCTCCAATCATCCAACAGACATCATAACTTTCATGTAGATAATTTCTGGTTGTAAAACAAGTGTGTGATTGACTCACGAGGTCCAGGTCACACATGTGACCGTCTACCCATCATGCATTGCGCTTGTGATACAGGCACGGATAATCAATTTCTTCTGCGTTCTTTCATAACACTGTTCTTAATGTGTTAGAACACAGTTCTTTGTCACTTAAAAAAATATCTGAGTTTCTCAACTTTAACACAAACACCTCCGGTCAAGCCAACAGACCAACACCTCCGGTCAAGCCAATAGACCAACACCTCCGGTCAAGCCAATAGACCAACAGCTCCGGTCAAGCCAATAGACCAACAGCTCCGGTCAAGCCAACAGATCAACAGCTCCGGTCAAGCCAACAGACCAACAGCTCCGGTCAAGCCAACAGACCAACACCTCCGGTCAAGCCAACAGACCAACAGCTCCGGTCAAGCCAACAGACCAACACCTCCGGTCAAGCCAACAGACCAACACCTCCGGTCAAGCCAACAGACCAACACCTCCGGTCAAGCCAACAGACCAACACCTCCAGTCAAGCCAACAGACCAACACCTCCGGTCAAGCCAACAGACCAACACCTCCGGTCAAGCCAACAGACCAACACCTCCGGTCAAGCCAATTGACCAACAGCTACTACCTACTTCCTTCAATTTCATTCATTGCTTTCAACCTACTGTATATATTTAGTTTACTGTGTTTTGAAATAATATTTTGTCGATTTAAATTATACTCGCAATTCAGCCTGCCAGTTGTACAATGTTGTTGAAGAACAGTAAAAAACCAACTAGAATGTCTCTATCCCCCTCTCTTTCTCTTTCTCTCTCTCTCTCTCTCATTCTCTTTCTCTTTCTCTTTCAATCAAAGAATCGAGTCCACTGCAGTAGTTGACGTTGTCAATGGTCATATTAATAAATAGTAGACTGCCAGATTGTTTGATATATCCTGTTATATTGATGACTATTGTATTGATAGTTACTCTACGTTTTTAAATCTAAATATTTTTTATGGGGGGGGGGGTATTATGACACTTCACTGAGAAAGCATAGATGAATCAGTAGGGTATGGTGGATACAGGGATTGACTTCAGGTCTCCAGTGGGGAGATATGTACAGGTGATTTCTGCCAGAAATGTTCCCAGTCAACCATGGCTCTGCAGACTGTCTATTGAATGAGAATACTTACGTTGACACTCTCGTCAGTGTACCCTTTGGTCTCTACTCTGTTGGTCATGCAGCAGCCGTTTTCCATCCCTTTGCCACCACAACAGCTCCTCTCCTGTGGCACGCAGACGGACACACACACACACACGCACGCACGCACGCACGCACGCACGCACGCACGCACACACACACACACACACACACACACACACACACACACACACACACACACACACACACACACACACACACACACACACACACACACACACACACACACACACACACACACGCTCACCACAGATTGGAGAAAAAATGATGGAAGTGAAAGCAGGAGAAAGAGGAAGACGATGATCCTTACTCATCCTCAGGAGACTGCATGACACTCAGGGTGTGGTTGTGTGGTTGTGTGGTCTTACTTTGGTGAACGTCTTGTACCCCTCCAGAATTGGTCTGTAACCAGTACAGCGACACAGGTTCCCTGCGGGGACAACAACAGTACAACATTACCTGGCTCAAACCTGGCATTGACATAACAGTCCGTGTTATTCATTAAGTCACCATTCTCTCTCCAGTCGTGCACAGCAGCTCGAGAGGTCAAATCTATCTGTAGTCCAGCTAGAGAGGTCATATCTATCTGTAGACCAGCTAGAGAGGTCATATCTATCTGTAGACCAGCTAGAGAGGTCATATCTATCTGTAGACCAGCTAGAGAGGTCATATCTATCTGTAGACCAGCTAGAGAGGTCACATCTATCTGTAGACCAGCTAGAGAGATCATATCTATCTGTAGACCAGCTAGAGAGGTCATATCTATCTGTAGACCAGCTAGAGAGGTCATATCTATCTGTAGACCAGCTAGAGAGGTCATATCTATCTGTAGACCAGCTAGAGAGGTCATATCTATCTTATTCATTAAGTCATGTTCAAACCTGTCATTGATGTGTGGTTCAAATGGGTCTAAATGTACATTGGTGAGGTTTTATTTTGCCAGGAAGACACTAGTTGGTAGGGTTGCAAAATGATTTTCCAAAATGTCCTGGGTTTCGAAAACTTGTGGCCTAAATGTTGCAACCCTATTAGTTTGACACCCAATTTACCTTGGAAGGCCTCCTCTATGTCAGCCATGCAGGGTGTAGGGTTGTTCCTGAGCAGCGCATACATAGACATGACGATACCTGGGGTACAGAACCCACACTGAGAACCATGAGACTTAGCGATACGCTCCTACAGAGAGAGAGAGAGAGAGAGACAGAGAGAGAGAGAGAGAGAGAGAGAGAGAGAGAGAGAGAGAGAGAGAGAGAGAGAGAGAGAGAGAGAGAGAGAGAGAAAGATGGAAGGAGAGAGAGAGAGAGAGGGGGAGAGAGAGGAAGAGAAGGAGGGTGAAAGGGGGGAGAGACAGAGGGAGGACAGTAGCTGCAGTATATGCGAGCGTACCTCCATGAGGTCTAAGACACTGTTCTTACCTGTACGGGGTGGAGTTTCCCTGCCACGCTGCCGATGCCTTCCACCGTGGTGACAGCACAGTGATGGAGAGAACACAGAGGGGCCAGACACCCATTCACCGAGTGGTGACTGGAGGGTTAAGTTAAACACACACACACACACACACGACACTCAAGTACAAACACACACACACACACACGACACTCAAGTACAAGTACAAACACACACACACACACACACACACACACACAACACTCAAGTACAAACACACACACACACACACACACACACACACAAACACACACACACACACACACACACACACACACACACACACACACACACACACACACACACACACACACACACACACGACACTCAAGTACAAACACACACACACACACACACATGACACTCAAGTACAAACACATACACACACACATACATGACACTCAAGTACAAACACACACACACACACAACACTCAAGTACAAACACACACACACACACACACATGACACTCAAGTACAAACACACACATACACACACACATGACACTCAAGTACAAACACACACACACACACACACATGACACTCAAGTACAAACACATACACACACACATACACACACACGCACACACTCTCGCTCTCACACAAACATGCAAACACACACCACACGCAGATTGCTATTTGAGTTCAAGATACAGCACTTTGCTGAGGTGGGGCTGATATTTGGAGAGCATCACAGTACAGGCTCCACATCCTCCCTCTGCACAGCCCAGCTTAGTACCTGTCAAACCCACTGGTACACACAGTCAAGGAACAACTGGATGGAGGGGGATAGGTGAGAGAGATAGAGTAGGAGGGAGGGAGGGAGGGAGGGAGGGAGGGAGGGAGGGAGGGAGGGAGGGAGGGAGGGAGGGAGGGAGGGAGGGAGGGAGGGAGGGAGGGGGGGAGGGAGGGAGGGGGGAGTGTGCTGATAGTTATGTAAAAGTCATTTTAGCTCTGTGTATACAGACAGGATGGTGACATAACAGTCCATGTTATTCATTAAGTCACGTTCAAACCTTTGGAACAACCAATCATCTGGCTTCTATCCAAAACCATTCTCTCTTCAGCCCTGTAGACCAGCTAGATGGGTAATATATCTCTCTGTAAACAAGCTGGGAAGGTCATATCTATCTGTAGACCAGCTAGAAAGGTCATATCTATCTGTAGACCAGCCCTGCAGACCAGCCCTGCAGACCAGCAAGAAAGGTCATATCTATCTGTAGACCAGCCCTGCAGACCAGCCCTGCAGACCAGCAAGAAAGGTCATATCTATCTGTAGACCAGCCCTGCAGACCAGCCCTGCAGACCAGCAAGAAAGGTCATATCTATCTGTAGACCAGCCCTGCAGACCAGCCCTGCAGACCAGCAAGAAAGGTCATACCTCACTATTTTCGTCCTGCTTCCTTGAATGTTGTGAAATATTGTGTCTACTGTCTACTGTCTATTCAGAGCAAATAGCCAACTGTCCAAAGTTCTGCCTCCATAAAACCCCCTAGAGAGTGAAAGGTCCTAGAAGACAAACAACTGAAAGCACAGAACATTCAGAGCAGAAATGGCACAATGGGGAATTTTCCCCCTCAATATTTTCAGGGGAATAAATTAAATACCTGTAATTTTATCAGAAGATTTCTATACAGTATATATATCAGGTGTGCAGAGTTAAGATTTATATATATATATATATGTTTATTTATTTTGTTACCCGCACAACAGACTATATGTTAATACAGGACTAGTAAAGGCCTAGTGCACTACTTTAGTGAAGGAACAATTAAATGATATGCTTTTTTGTATTTCAATTTTTCAAGGGGTGTTGCAGTGGGTATGGTATTAAATCAGCACCCTCACCACCCCTACTTCCTGTGGCTATGGTATTAAATCAGCACCCTCACCACCCCTACTTCCTGTGGGTATGGTATTAAATCAGCACCCTCACCACCCCTACTTCCTGTGGGTATGGTATTAAATCAGCACCCTCACCACCCCTACTTCCTGTGGGTATGGTATTAAATCAGCACCCTCACCACCCCTACTTCCTGTGGGTATGGTATTAAATCAGCACCCTCAACACCCCTACTTCCTGTGGGTATGGTATTAAATCAGCACCCTCAACACCCTACTTCCTGTGGCTGTGGTTTTAAATCAGCACCCTCAACACCCCTACTTCCTGTGGGTATGGTATTAAATCAGCACCCTCAATACCCCTACTTCCTGTGGCTATGGTATTAAATCAGCACCCCTCAACACCCCTACTTCCTGTGGGTATGGTATTAAGTCAGCACCTCAACACCCTACTTCCTGTGGCTATGGTTTTAAATCAGCACCCTCAACACTCCTACTTCCTGTGGCTATGGTATTAAATCAGCACCCTCAACACCCTACTTCCTGTGGGTATGGTATTAAATCAGCACCCTCAATACCCCTACTTCCTGTGGCTATGGTTTTAAATCAGCACCCTCAACACTCCTACTTCCTGTGGCTATGGTATTAAATCAGAACCCTCAACACCCCTACTTCCTGTGGCTATGGTATTAAATCAGAACCCTCAACACGCCTACTTCCTGTGGCTGTGGTATTAAATCAGAACCCTCAACACCCCTACTTCCTGTGGCTATGGTATTAAATCAGAACCCTCAACACGCCTACTTCCTGTGGCTATGGTATTAAATCAGAACCCTCAACACTCCTACTTCCTGTGGCTGTGGTATTAAATCAGAACCCTCAACACCCCTACTTCCTGTGGCTGTGTGTGAGAGGTGTTTCAGGATACACTTTCTCCTGAGGTATGTCAGCAGTGTCATCTCTGGATCAGCATGTTTCTCTGTTATCTGGAGAGATAACATATATATTGTATATCATGTTATGCGTGTACACATGTATGAAATATATATTTCCAAATACATACTCTGAACAGGCAAAATGTTCTCATGGCGATTAATTACGGATAAAGCTACTGAGATCGAATAACAAATATTCCATGGCGTTATGCATGAAATTTATACAGTAGCAGTCAACAGTTTGGACACATCGACTCATGCAATGATTTGTCCTTATTGTTTATCATTTTCTACATTGTAGAATAATAGTGAAGACATCAAAACTATGAAATAACACATATGGAATCATGTAGCAACCAAAAAAGTGTTAAACAAATCTAAATATATCTTCAATTTTACATTCTTTGAAGTAGCCACCCTTTGCCTTGATGACAGCTTTGCACACTCTTGGCATTCTCCCAACCAGCTTCATGAGGTAGCTATCTGGAATGCATTTCAATTAACTGGTTTACCTTGTTAAAAGTTAATTTGTGAAATTTTTTATGCATTTTAGCCAATCAGTTGTGTTTTGACAAGGTAAGGTGGTATACAGAAGATAGCCCTATTTGGTAAAATACCAAGTCCATATTATGGCAAGAACAGCTGAAATAAGCAAAGAGAAACGACAGTCCATCATTACTTTAAGACATGAAGATCAGTCATTCCGGGAAATTTCAAGAAAATGTCTTCAAGTGCAGTCGCAAAAACCATCAAGCGCTGCGATGAAACTGCCTCCCATGAGGACCGCCACAGGATTGGAAGAGACAAGAGTTACCTCTACTGCAGTGGATCAGTTCATTAGAGTTACCAGCGTCAGATAGCAGCCCGAATAAATGCTGTTCCAGAGTTCAAGTGACAGACACGTCAATATCAACTGTTCAGAGGAGAATGCGTGAATCAGGCCTTCATGGTCAAATTTCTGCAAAGAAACCACTACTAAAGGACACCAATAATAGGAAGAGACTTCCTTGGGCCAAGAAACACAAGGGATGGACATTAGAACGGTGGAAATCTGTCCACTTTTGTGATTTTTGGTTCCAACCGACGGTTCTTTGTGAGACGCAGTGCAGGTGAACGGATGATCTTCGCAAATGTGATTCCCACCGTGAAGCATGGAGGAGGAGGTGTGTGGGGGTTTTGATGGTGACACTGTCTGTGATATATTTATAATTCAAGGCACACTTAACCAGCATGGCTACCACAGCATTCTGCAGCTATATGCCATCCCATCTGGTTTGCGCTTAGGCTGGCTGTGTAAGGGCCATTTGACCAAGAAGGAGAGTGATGGTGCTGCATCAGATGACCTGGCCTCAACCTAATTGAGATGGTTTGGGATGCGTTGGACCGCAGAGTGAAGGAAAAGCAGCCAACAAGTGCTCAGAATATGTGGGAACTCCTTCAAGACTGTTGGAAAAGCATTCCAGGTGAAGCAGGTTGGGAGAATGCCAAGAGTGTGCAAAGCTGTCATCAAGGCAAATGGTGGCTATTTTGAAGAATCTAAAATGTAAAATATATTTTTTATTTGTTAAAATACTTTTTGGGGTTATTACATGATTCCATGTGTGTTATTTCATAGTTTTGATATATTCACTATTATTCTACGATGTAGAAAATAGTAAAAATAAAGAAAAACCCTTGAATGAGTCAGTGTGTCCAAACTTTTGTCAGGTATTTCCCCACATAATCATACACATACTATGATCAGTTAATTTGTGCTTATGGCGATAAATTAGAGTAAAGTTAATGAGAATGAAGAAGTAAGATAATAAACGTTTCCCGTAGTGTGAAACATCTTTAGCCATTATATTTCAAATGCACAAGTATCAAATGTATAGATCTTTAAGCATAGTCTCAATAACGTGTTAAACAGAATGAATCACCGTTATAACGTGTTAGCCTACCAGCCCACCTATCATTACTGAACAACTATTGATCAAGTTGACTTGGAAAGAATAATTGTGAATCTTACCTTTTTTCCATTTACAAAGAAAACAAGTTCATCTCCGCTCATGTGGTGATCCGTCAGATTATTCCTGGTAGTCTGCTCTCCGTAGGTTAGGTACGACATGTTTAGGACAGTGGTTTGCGCACTCTACTGTTGTCAGTGAAGACTGATACGTTACCTTGTGACAATGAATATGTTCATTCAGTCACCCTGTATCTCTCTCTGTCTCTCTCTCTCTCTCTCTCTCTCTCTCTGTCTGTCTCTCTCTATGTCTGTCTCTCTCTCTCTCTGTCTCTCTCTCTCTCTCTCTCTCTCTCTCTGTCTCTCTCTCTCTGTCTCTCTCTCTCTCTCTCTCTCTCTCTGTCTCTGTCTCTCTCTCTCTCTCTCTCTCTCTCTCTCTCTCTCTCTCTCTCTCTCTCTCTCTCTCTCTCTCGACCTTTTAAAGTTTAACTCCCTACGTCCGTCTGTCCCTTTTCCCTCTATATCTCTGACGTTATGTGACTAGACAAGAAGATATAAGCGTCATAAAAGTCTCCAACTTTGGACTGAATATGAGGATGACACACAGTAAAATCAAGTGTCACGGCGGGATGTGAGGCGGGAGATGACATAAGACACACACATGATAGCATGTTATTGATTATCGATCAGCCTTGTGGTCACGCGTGGTGAGTAGTGTACTCGTGAGGTGGCTGTCTGTCACTGACCTCCCGTCCTGTTTTTCTTTTGGTGTTTCAGACCAGACACCTTCTTAATAAACATTCACTGACACTAAAAAAGAGCTAGGCTTGGCATGAGGCGTGTGAGACAGCTAGAAGCATGGAAAACACAGGGGAGAGAGATGCCAATGCTAAGATTAAGACATGATGTATTATTTAAAATAGATGAATGAATGAATGAATGAATGAATGAATGAATGAATGAATGAATGGATGAATGAATGAATGAGTCATATGCCTAAAGAGAGTGAGAGTCAGAGATGACGATTAAACGTGTCAGAACAGACAGTGTGATTGTTTTTTTTTATTTTATTGAATAGATTTGTAGTTTGTATCAAGAGTTACGTTTCTTGAATACAAAGCATTTGTATTTAAATAAGTCTCCAGATAATAATTTGATCAGTTTCTCATAGCAGGAAAATAATCCCGCAGCAACAAGTAATCTGATTTTTTGTGCGGCTTATAATTCATAGATATTTTGGTAGGGGTAGGTATATTTTTATTTCAGGGAAATCAAATCAGAAATGTTAAAACATAAATTACCAACTTAAGAATCTTTTTTAAACCTTGAATAAACTGCAAGTTTTCATTACCTGCTACGACAGGAAATTATCAAAATAAGATTTAATTTACTTTAGGTTCCTTCTCACGCAATGCAAATGTCACATGTTACTCATAGACAGAGCTCTAGGATCAGCTTTAACTTCCACAAATCCTAATTTATTCCAAGACACAGATCTAGGATCAGGGCCCATATCCACAAAACCATCTCAGAGTAGGAGTGCGGATCTAGGATCAGGTTTGCCATTTTTAAATCTTATTAACGAATGAGACTATATAGACAGATCCTAGATCAGCACTCGCAGGCTCATGTTACATTCCTCAAAGCCTTAAGTAGCCACATAGAGTATAGCTCTGACTGTTATGACCTCAACAGTCATAACCTCTGACCTCTAGAGGAGCAACAATCTAAAGCAATAAACCGAAAGCAAAAAATCGTTAGAAAGATACGTCCCGACAGCCTCCAGAGGTAGTGCATACAGTAAATGTCAGAGGTTATGACTGTTGGAGGTCAATTAAGGCCACGTTTCATTTCAACTGTATTGCTGTTGGTTGCAAACAACGGTACGTAATGAAATGAATTGGGTTTGGTGTACTGTAGAGTCGTCAGCTCTACGCTGATGTCCAAAGTCCTCCTGTAATCACATCAAATTGGATTTCTCATATGCTTCAATAACATCAGGTGTAGACTAACTATGAAATGCTTACTGACAGAGACTTACCAACAAAGCGGCAGCGTAGCCTAGTGGTTAGAGCGTTGGACCCGAAATAAGAATTTGTTCTTAACTGACCTGCCTGGTTAAATAAAGGTCAAATAAATAAATAAAAAGAAAATAGAAAAATATCAGGAAGATAATAAAAACACATTGAGTAAAGATAACTTGGTACAAGTACCGAGTCCATGTGCAGGGGTTCGAGGTACATCTACATTTAGGTAGGGGGTAAGGTGACTAGGCAACAGGATAGATAATAGACAGTAGCAGCAGCGTGTGTGATGAATCAAAAAACGTCCGTGCAAATCGTGTCAATGCAGAGTGTCCAGGCAGCTACAGCGGATTCAGCGTATTCAGAAAGTGTCAATGCAGAGTGTCCAGCTACAGAGGATTCAGCGCATTCAGAAAGTCTCAATGCAGAGTGTCCAGGTAGCTACAGCGGATTCAGCGCATTCAGAAAGTGTCAATGCAGAGTGTCCAGGTAGCTACAGCGGATTCAGCGCATTCAGAAAGTGTCAATGCAGAGTGTCCAGCTACAGAGGATTCAGCGCATTCAGAAAGTGTCAATGCAGAGTGTCCAGGTAGCTACAGCGGATTCAGCGCATTCAGAAAGTGTCAATGCAGAGTGTCCAGCTACAGAGGATTCAGCGCATTCAGAAAGTGTCAATGCAGAGTGTCCAGGTAGCTACAGCGGATTCAGCGCATTCAGAAAGTGTCAATGCAGAGTGTCCAGCTACAGCGGATTCAGCGCATTCAGAAAGTGTCAATGCAGAGTGTCCAGCTACAGAGGATTCAGCGCATTCAGAAAGTGTCAATGCAGAGTGTCCAGGTACAGCGGATTCAGCGCATTCAGAAAGTCTCAATGCAGAGTGTCCAGGTAGCTACAGCGGATTCAGCGCATTCAGAAAGTGTCAATGCAGAGTGTCCAGGTACAGCGGATTCAGCGCATTCAGAAAGTGTCAATGCAGTGTCCAGGTAGCTACAGCGGATTCAGCACATTCAGAAAGTGTCAATGCAGAGTGTCCAGGTAGCTACAGAGGATTCAGCGCATTCAGAAAGTGTCAATGCAGAGTGTCCAGCTACAGCGGATTCAGCGCATTCAGAAAGTATTCAGACCCGCTTACTGTTTTCCGCATCATTTCCCCACAATGAAAAAAGGGTAAAAGCAGGTTTTTAGAACATTATGCAAAAATAACAACTGAAATACCTTATTTAGATAAATATTCAGACCCTTTGCTATGAGACTTTAAATTAAATTGAGCTCGGGTGCATGCTGTTTCTATTGATTATCCCTGAAATGTTTCTACAACTTGATTGGAGTCGGCCTGTGGTAAATTCAATTGATTGGACACACCTGTCTATATAAGGTCCCACAGTTGACAGTGCATGTCAGAGTAAAAACCAGGCCAAGAGGTCGAAGGAATTGTCCGTAGAGCTCCGAGACAGGATTGTACCGAGGCACAGATCTGGGGAAGGGTACCAAAACATGTCTGCAGCATTGAAGGTCCCCAAGAACACAGTGGCCTTCATCATTCTTACATCCCTACGGTGAAGAATGGAGGTGGCAGCATCATGCTGTGCGGATGTTTTTCAGCGGAAGGTACTGGAAGACTAGTCAGGATCTAGCGAAAGATGAATGGATCAAAGTAGAAAGGGATCCTTGATGAAAACATGCTCCAGAGCTCTCAGGACCTCAGACTGGGGCGACGGTTCACCTTCCAGCAGGACAAGGACCCTAAGCAGACAGCCAGAGCCCGTTCTTGAACCTGATCGAACATCTCTGGAGAGACCTGAAAATAGCTGTAAAGCGACACTCCCAATCAAGTTTGACAGAGCTTGAGAGGACCTGCAGAGAAAAATGGGAGAAACTCCCCATGCTCAAGAAGACTGGACGCTGTAATCATGACCAAAAGTGATATTTCAGTTTTTAATTTGTAATAAATTTGCACAAATTTCTTAAAACTTGTTTTTGTTTTGTCATTATGGGGTATTGTGTGTAGATTGATGAGGCGGGAAAAAACAATTTAATCCATTTTAGAATTGTCACGTATACTACCT
Source organism: Oncorhynchus keta (assembly GCF_023373465.1). NCBI lineage: Eukaryota > Metazoa > Chordata > Actinopteri > Salmoniformes > Salmonidae > Oncorhynchus > Oncorhynchus keta. Next base: position 3,577,590 of record NC_068449.1, read on the forward strand.
CTCTGACCTCTAGGTCACCAGACCGCTGACTATTACACACACCTGTCACCATCATTACGCGCACCAGCGCTTATTGACATTCACCTGGACTCCATCATCTCCTTGATTACCTGCCCTATATATGTCTCTCCCTTTGGTTCCTTCCCCAGGTGTTATTGTTTCTGTTTCATGTCTGTGTGCTGTTTGATGTTCGTGTTTCTTGTTTTGAATTATGTTTCGGTCATTTAATAAATGATTCATTCGCTGAACTTGTTTCCCGACTCCCAGCCCACACGTTACAGAATAACGCTTCACCAAAGGGAAGCATCAGGGAGAGTTTTTATTGTTTTTGTTTTGGAGGTGACGTCGGGTCTGGGTTCCACTGCCGCAGCAACCAAGGAAGCCTCAGCCGGCTCTTCAGGCTTTCATGCCTCAGCCGGTACATCGGGGTGTCAAGACTCGGTTGGCGGGTCAAGCGTCTGTTGACGAGTCTACCGAGGATGCCTCAGCTAGCTCATCAGGCTTCCATGCCTCATCAGGTTTTCAAGACTTGGTAGCCTCAGTAGGCTCCCATGCCACAGCTGGCTCGCCAGGCTCCGGCGCTTCAGGCTGCTCGTCAGTTTCCTGTTCCTCTACGGAGGCGACCGGTCGCTTCCTGATCCCCGGGAACGTCCCTCTGATCAACATCCTGCGGCTGAAGCAACACGTCGGAGAGGGGGTGCTGTTTCGTCTGCTTCTTCTTCGCCGCTCTAGGTCACTGGGCTAACGTGCCCCAGCCGGCTCGACAGGTTCCCGCGCTTCGGCAGAGGTGGCCGGTCCGCTCCTGTTCCCCGGGATTGTCCCTGTGGTCGGCGTCCTGCGGCTGAAGCAGCGCATCAGGGAGGGTGTACTGTCTCGAATACTCCCTCTCTAGGTCACCAGACTGCTGATCATTACGCACACCTGTCACCATTGGCACACGCACCAGCGCTTAATGACACTCACCTGGACTCCTTGATTACCTGCCCTATTTATGTCTCTCTCTTTGGTTCCTTCCCCAGGAGTATTATTGTTTCTGTTTCATGTCTGTGTGATGTTCATGATTATTGTTTTGAATTATGTTTTGTTCGTTTATTAAATTATTCACTCACTGAACTTGCGTCCTGACTCCCAGCGCACACGTTACAAGAATAACATAACAAAATGTGGAAGAAGTGAAGGGGACTGTATACTTTCTGAATGTACTGATAACTATTGGTAAACTATTTAGAAATCTTGGGGGTAGAAGCTGTTCAGGGTCCTGTTGGTTCCAGACTCGGTGCATCGGTACTGCTTGCCGTGCAGCAGAGAAGAGAACAGTCTATAGCTGGAGTCTTTAAATATGTTTTAGAGCTTTCCTCTGACACCGCCTGGTATAGAGGTACTGAATGGCAGGAAGCTTGACCCCAGTGATGTACTGGGGCCAACACACTATCTTTTGTAGCGCCATGTGATAAAATACCATGCTGTCACAGATAGCTAGGAGTGGTGGGTGTGGAGTCAGGCGCAGAGAGCAATGCTTCCATACGTTTATTAAGTTGGGTCTAGCCAACAAACAGGCAAAAATACCAATAAACAGGTATGTCCCGAAAACTAGGGAAAATAACAGACAGTAAAAACGTAAGCACAATAATCTCTCCATTGACAGGGAGAATAAGCACAATAATCTCACCACTGACAGGGAGAATAAAGACAATAATCTCACCACTGACAGGGAGAATAAGAACAATAATCTCACCACTGACAGGGAGAATAAAGACAATAATCTCACCACTGACAGGGAGAATAAACACAATAATCTCACCACTGACAGGGAGAATAAGCACAATAATCTCACCACTGACAGGGAGAATAAAGACAATAATCTCACCACTGACAGGGAGAATAAACACAATAATCTCACCACTGACAGGGAGAATAAGCACAATAATCTCACCACTGACAAGGAGAATAAAGACAATAATCTCACCACTGACAGGGAGAATAAACACAATAATCTCACCACTGACAGGGAGAATAAAGACAATAATCTCACCACTGACAGGGAGAATAAACACAATAATCTCACCACTGACAGGGAGAATAAACACAATAATCTCACCACTGACAAGGAGAATAAACACAATAATCTCACCACTGACAGGGAGAATAAACACAATAATCTCACCACTGACAGGGAGAATAAGCACAATAATCTCACCACTGACAGGGAGAATAAAGACAATAATCTCACCACTGACAGGGAGAATAAAGACAATAATCTCTCCACTGACAAGGAGAATAAAGACAATAATCTCACCACTGACAGGGAGAATAAGAACAAAAGCAGGCGGGAAGCTAATAGGCCAAAAATGAACAACAAATACGTAACAGGTCAAAACAATCAATCAAGACAAAACTAACAGGAAAGAAAAAGGAATCGGTGGCAGCGAGTAGACGACCGCCGAGCGCCGCCCGAACAGGGAGAGGAGCCGCCCGAACAGGGAGAGGAGCCGCCCGAACAGGGAGAGGAGCCGCCCGAACAGGGCCGCCCGAACAGGGAGAGGAGCCGCCCGAATAGGGAGAGGAGCCGCCCGAACAGGGAGAGGAGCCGCCTGAACAGGGAGAGGAGCCGCCTGAACAGGGAGAGGAGCCGCCTGAACAGGGAGAGGAGCCGCCCGAATAGGGAGAGGAGCCGCCCGAACAGGGAGAGGAGCCGCCCGAATAGGGAGAGGAGCCGCCGAACAGGGAGAGGAGCCGCCGAACAGGGAGAGGAGCCGCCCGAATAGGGAGAGGAGCCGCCGAACAGGGAGAGGAGCCGCCCGAACAGGGAGAGGAGCCGCCCGAACAGGGAGAGGAGCCGCCGAACAGGGAGAGGAGCCGCCTGAACAGGGAGAGGAGCCGCCTGAACAGGGAGAGGAGCCGCCCGAACTGGGAGAGGAGCCGCCCGAACAGGGAGAGGAGCCGCCCGAACAGGGAGAGGAGCCGCCCGAACAGGGAGAGGAGCCGCCCGAACTGGGAGAGGAGCCGCCGAACAGGGAGAGGAGCCGCCGAACAGGGAGAGGAGCCGCCCGAACAGGAGAGGAGCCGCCCGAACAGGGAGAGGAGCCGCCGAACAGGGAGAGGAGCCGCCCGAACAGGGAGAGGAGCCGCCCGAACAGGGAGAGGAGCCGCCCGAATAGGGAGTGGAGCCGCCCGAACAGGGAGAGGAGCCGCCCGAACAGGGAGAGGAGCCGCCCGAACAGGGAGAGGAGCCGCCCGAACAGGGCCGCCCGAACAGGGAGAGGAGCCGCCCGAATAGGGAGAGGAGCCGCCCGAACAGGGAGAGGAGCCGCCCGAACAGGGAGAGGAGCCGCCTGAACAGGGAGAGGAGCCGCCCGAATAGGGAGAGGAGCCGCCCGAACAGGGAGAGAGGAGCCGCCCGAATAGGGAGAGGAGCCGCCGAACAGGGAGAGGAGCCGCCGAACAGGGAGAGGAGCCGCCGAATAGGGAGAGGAGCCGCCGAACAGGGAGAGGAGCCGCCCGAACAGGGAGAGGAGCCGCCCGAACAGGGAGAGGAGCCGCCGAACAGGGAGAGGAGCCGCCCGAACAGGGAGAGGAGCCGCCCGAACAGGGAGAGGAGCCGCCCGAACTGGGAGAGGAGCCGCCCGAACAGGGAGAGGAGCCGCCCGAACAGGGAGAGGAGCCGCCCGAACAGGGAGAGGAGCCGCCCGAACTGGGAGAGGAGCCGCCCGAACTGGGAGAGGAGCCGCCGAACAGGGAGAGGAGCCGCCGAACAGGGAGAGGAGCCGCCGGAACAGGGAGAGGAGCCGCCCGAACAGGGAGAGGAGCCGCCGAACAGGGAGAGGAGCCGCCCGAACAGGGAGAGGAGCCGCCCGAACAGGGAGAGGAGCCGCCCGAATAGGGAGTGGAGCCGCCCGAACAGGGAGAGGAGCCGCCCGAACAGGGAGAGGAGCCGCCCGAATAGGGAGAGGAGCCGCCCGAACAGGGAGAGGAGCCGCCCGAACAGGGAGAGGAGCCGCCGAACAGGGAGAGGAGCCGCCGAACAGGGAGAGGAGCCGCCCGAACAGGGAGAGGAGCCGCCCGAACAGGGAGAGGAGCCGCCGAACAGGGAGAGGAGCCGCCGAACAGGGAGAGGAGCCGCCGAACAGGGAGAGGAGCCGCCGAACAGGGAGAGGAGCCGCCGAACAGGGAGAGGAGCCGCCCGAACAGGGAGAGGAGCCGCCGAACAGGGAGAGGAGCCGCCGAACAGGGAGAGGAGCCGCCCGAACAGGGAGAGGAGCCGCCTGCGGTGGAAGACACAAGCGATAGCTTTAAGAAGTGATGATGCAGCCAGACAATATGCTATTTTTCGTGTATCTGTAGAATTGTACATATGATTTGTGCCAGAAATGTTACCAGTCAACCATGGCTCTGCAGACTGTCTATTGAATGAGAATACTTACGTTGACACTCTCGTCAGTGTACCCTTTGGTCTCTACTCTGTTGGTCATGCAGCAGAAGTTTATCTTCCCTTTGCCACCACACACACACACACACACACACACACACACACACACACACACACACACACACACACACACACACACACACACACACACACACACACACACACACACACACACACACACACACACACACACACACACCACAGATTGGAGAATAAATACTGGAAGTGAAAGCAGGAGGAAGGCGATGATCCTTACTCATCCTCAGGAGACTGCATGACACTCAGGGTGTGGTTGTGTGGTCTTACTTTGGTGAACGTCTTGTACCCCTCCAGAATTGGTCTGTAACCAGTATAGCGACACAGGTTCCCTGTGGGGACAACAACAGTACAACATTACCTGGCTCAAACCTGTCATTGATGTGTGGTTCAAATCGGTCTAAATGTCAAAATGTACATTGGTGAGGGGAGAAAGAAGGAGACAGATGAAAAGAAAGAGAGACAGTTGGAAGTGAAACAGAGAGAAATTGACACATCCCCTCAATTCAAGATAGGAAAATAAAATATTAGCATGAATTACCACTGTGACTATTACTGGAAGCTTTAACTTGATGCAGGGGTCATACTGGAAGCAATGACTTGACCAGGGAGACATACTGGAAGCTTAAATCGACCCAGGAGTCATACTGGAAGCAATGACTCGACCAGGGAGTCAAACTGGAAGCAATGACGAGACCAGGGAGTCATACTGGAAGCTTAACTTGACTCAGGAGTCGTACAGGAAACAATGACTTGACCCTGGAGTTGTTCCTGTCACTTGTGTGTTGATAACTCCTGCATCTGCCAAGCTGCTCTTTCCTTCATGTGTTTATGTATTTAATGATATTATTCAACCTTTACTTTATCAGACGGGTGATACGTCCCCCCGGGGGCCAGAACTGAGATGGACCGATATTTAAAACCTTTCAGTACATTAATCTACCTCTCTGCCAAATTTGGTGCTTTTATCACGGAATGTGCTGATAGTTATGTAAAAGTCATTTTAGCTCTGTGTATACAGACAGGACGGTGACATAACAGTCCATGTTATTCATTAAGTCATGTTCAAACCTTTGGAACAACCAATCATCTGGCTTCTATCCAAAACCATTCTCTCTTCAGCCCTGTAGACCAGCTAGATGGGTAATATATCTCTCTGTAAACAAGCTGGGAAGGTCATATCTATCTGTAGACCAGCTAGAAAGGTCATATATATCTGTAGACCAGCTGGAAAGGTCATATCTATCTGTAGAGCAGCTAGAAAGGTCATATCTATCTGTAGACCAGCTAGAATAGTCATATCTATTTGTAGACCAGCTAGAAAGGTCATATCTATCCGTAGACCAGCAAGAAAGGTCATATCTATCTGTAGACCAGCTAGAAAGGTCATATCTATCCGTAGACCAGCTAGAAAGGTCATATCTATCTGTAGACCAGCTAGAAAGGTCATATCTATCCACAGACCAGCTAGAAAGGTCATATCTATCTGTAGACCAGCTAGAAAGGTCATATCTATCTGTAGACCAGCCAGAAAGGTCATATCTCACTGTAGACCAGCTAGAAAGGTCATATCTCACTGTAGACCAGCTAGAAAGGTAATATCTCACTGTCGACCAGCTAGACAGGTCATATCTCACTGTAGACCAGCTAGATAGGTAATATCTCACTGTATACCAGCTAGAAAGGTCATATCTCACTGTAAACCAGGTCTGTAGACCAGCTAGAAAGGTCATATCTCTCTATAGACCAGCTAGAATTGGCATATCTATCTGTAAACAAGCTGGGAAGATCACATCTCTGTAAACCAGCTAGAAAGGCCATGTCTCTCTGTAAACCAGCTCTATAGACCAGCATGATGGTAATAGCTCACCATTTTGTGCCAGAAATGTTCCCAGTCAACCATGGCTCTGCACACTGTCTCATACCGTCCCTGGGAGGGGTGCGTCACCTGAGTGGGTTGTGGTCATCCTGTCTGGGTTGCCCCCCCCCCCCTTGGGTTATGCCGTGGCGGAGATCTTTGTGGTCTATACCTAGCCTTGTCTCAGGATGGTAAGATGGTGGTTGAAGATATCCCTCTAGTGGTGTGGGGGCTGTGCTTTGGCAAAGTGGGTGAGGTTATATCCTTCCTGTTTGGCCCTGTCCAGGGGTGTCCTCGGATGGGGCCACAGTGTCTCCTGACCCCTCCTGTCTCAGCCTCCAGTATTTATGCTGCAGTAGTTTGTGTCGGGGGGCTAGGGTCAGTTTGTTATATCTGGAGTACTTCTCCTGTCCTATTCGGTGTCCTGTGTGAATTTAAGTGTGCTCTCTCTAATTCTCTCTTTCTATCTCTCTCTCGGAGGACCTGAGCCCTAGGACCATGCCTCAGGACTACCTGACATGATGACTCCTTGCTGTCCCCAGTCCACCTGGCCGTGCTGCTGCTCCAGTTTCAACTGTTCTGCTTTATTATTATTCGACCATGCTGGTCATTTATGAACATTTGAACATCTTGGCCATGTCCTGTTATAATCTCCACCCGGCACAGCCAGAAGAGGACGGCCACCCCACATAGCCTGGTTCCTCTCTAGGTTTCTTCCTAGGTTTTGGCCTTTCTAGGGAGTTTTTCCTAGACACCGTGCTTCTACACCTGCATTGCTTGCTGTTTGGGGTTTTAGGCTGGGTTTCTGTACAGCACTTTGAGATATGAGCTGATGTACAAAGGGCTATATAAATAAATTTGATTTGATTTTGATTTCATTTGTCTATTGAATGAGAATACTTACGTTGACACTCTCGTCAGTATACCCTTTGGTCTCTACTCTGTTGGTCATGCAGCAGCCGTTTATCTTCCCTTTTCCACCACCACACACACACACACACACACACACACACACACACACACACACACACACACACACACACACACACACACACACACACACACACACACACACACACACACACACACACACACACACACACACACACACCACAGATTGGAGAATAAATACTGGAAGTGAAAGCAGGAGGAAGGCGATGATCCTTAATCAACCTCAGGAGGCTGCATGACACTCAGGGTGTGGTTGTGTGGTCTTACTTTGGTGAACGTCTTGTACCCCTCCAGAATTGGTCTGTAACCAGTATAGCGACACAGGTTCCCTGTGGGGACAACAACAGTACAACATTACCTGGCTCAAACCTGTCATTGATGTGTGGTTCAAATCGGTCTAAATGTCAAAATGTACATTGGTGAGGGGAGAAAGAAGGAGACAGATGAAAAGAAAGAGAGACAGTTGGAAGTGAAACAGAGAGAAATTGACACATCCCCTCAATTCAAGACAGGAAAATAAAATATTAGCATGAATTACCACTGTGACTATTACTGGAAGCTTTAACTTGATGCAGGGGTCATACTGGAAGCAATGACTTGACCAGGGAGACATACTGGAAGCTTAAATCGACCCAGGAGTCATACTGGAAGCAATGACTCGACCAGGGAGTCAAACTGGAAGCAATGACGAGACCAGGGAGTCATACTGGAAGCTTAACTTGACTCAGGAGTCGTACAGGAAACAATGACTTGACCCTGGAGTTGTTCCTGTCACTTGTGTGTTGATAACTCCTGCATCTGCCAAGCTGCTCTTTCCTTCATGTGTTTATGTATTTAATGATATTATTCAACCTTTACTTTATCAGACGGGTGATACGTCCCCCCGGGGGCCAGAACTGAGATGGACCGATATTTAAAACCTTTCAGTACATTAATCTACCTCTCTGCCAAATTTGGTGCTTTTATCACGGAATGTGCTGATAGTTATGTAAAAGTCATTTTAGCTCTGTGTATACAGACAGGACGGTGACATAACAGTCCATGTTATTCATTAAGTCATGTTCAAACCTTTGGAACAACCAATCATCTGGCTTCTATCCAAAACCATTCTCTCTTCAGCCCTGTAGACCAGCTAGATGGGTAATATATCTCTCTGTAAACAAGCTGGGAAGGTCATATCTATCTGTAGACCAGCTAGAAAGGTCATATATATCTGTAGACCAGCTGGAAAGGTCATATCTATCTGTAGAGCAGCTAGAAAGGTCATATCTATCTGTAGACCAGCTAGAATAGTCATATCTATTTGTAGACCAGCTAGAAAGGTCATATCTATCCGTAGACCAGCAAGAAAGGTCATATCTATCTGTAGACCAGCTAGAAAGGTCATATCTATCCGTAGACCAGCTAGAAAGGTCATATCTATCTGTAGACCAGCTAGAAAGGTCATATCTATCCACAGACCAGCTAGAAAGGTCATATCTATCTGTAGACCAGCTAGAAAGGTCATATCTATCTGTAGACCAGCCAGAAAGGTCATATCTCACTGTAGACCAGCTAGAAAGGTCATATCTCACTGTAGACCAGCTAGAAAGGTAATATCTCACTGTCGACCAGCTAGACAGGTCATATCTCACTGTAGACCAGCTAGATAGGTAATATCTCACTGTATACCAGCTAGAAAGGTCATATCTCACTGTAAACCAGGTCTGTAGACCAGCTAGAAAGGTCATATCTCTCTATAGACCAGCTAGAATTGGCATATCTATCTGTAAACAAGCTGGGAAGATCACATCTCTGTAAACCAGCTAGAAAGGCCATGTCTCTCTGTAAACCAGCTCTATAGACCAGCATGATGGTAATAGCTCACCATTTTGTGCCAGAAATGTTCCCAGTCAACCATGGCTCTGCACACTGTCTCATACCGTCCCTGGGAGGGGTGCGTCACCTGAGTGGGTTGTGGTCATCCTGTCTGGGTTGCCCCCCCCCCCCTTGGGTTATGCCGTGGCGGAGATCTTTGTGGTCTATACCTAGCCTTGTCTCAGGATGGTAAGATGGTGGTTGAAGATATCCCTCTAGTGGTGTGGGGGCTGTGCTTTGGCAAAGTGGGTGAGGTTATATCCTTCCTGTTTGGCCCTGTCCAGGGGTGTCCTCGGATGGGGCCACAGTGTCTCCTGACCCCTCCTGTCTCAGCCTCCAGTATTTCTGCTGCAGTAGTTTGTGTCGGGGCTAGGGTCAGTTTGTTATATCTGGAGTACTTCTCCTGTCCTATTCGGTGTCCTGTGTGAATTTAAGTGTGCTCTCTCTAATTCTCTCTTTCTATCTCTCTCTCGGAGGACCTGAGCCCTAGGACCATGCCTCAGGACTACCTGACATGATGACTCCTTGCTGTCCCCAGTCCACCTGGCCGTGCTGCTGCTCCAGTTTCAACTGTTCTGCTTTATTATTATTCGACCATGCTGGTCATTTATGAACATTTGAACATCTTGGCCATGTCCTGTTATAATCTCCACCCGGCACAGCCAGAAGAGGACGGCCACCCCACATAGCCTGGTTCCTCTCTAGGTTTCTTCCTAGGTTTTGGCCTTTCTAGGGAGTTTTTCCTAGACACCGTGCTTCTACACCTGCATTGCTTGCTGTTTGGGGTTTTAGGCTGGGTTTCTGTACAGCACTTTGAGATATGAGCTGATGTACAAAGGGCTATATAAATAAATTTGATTTGATTTTGATTTCATTTGTCTATTGAATGAGAATACTTACGTTGACACTCTCGTCAGTATACCCTTTGGTCTCTACTCTGTTGGTCATGCAGCAGCCGTTTATCTTCCCTTTTCCACCACACACACACACACACACACACACACACACACACACACACACACACACACACACACACACACACACACACACACACACACACACACACACACACACACACACACACACACACACACACACACCACAGAATGGAGAATAAATACTGGAAGTGAAAGCAGGAGGAAGGCGATTATCCTTAATCAACCTCGGGAGGCTGCATGACACTCAGGGTGTGGTTGTGTGGTTGTGTGGTCTTACTTTGGTGAACGTCTTGTACCCCTCCAGAATTGGTCTGTAACCAGTACAGCGACACAGGTTCCCTGCGGGGACAACAACAGTGCAACATTACTTGGCTCAAACCTGGCATTCACATAACAGTCCATGTTATTCATTAAGTCACCATTCTCTCTCCAGTCCTGCACACCAGCTAGAGAGGTCAAATCTATCTCTAGACCAGCGAGAGAGGTCATATCTATCTGTAGACCAGCTAGAGAGGTCATATATATCTGTAGACCAGCTAGAGAGGTCATATATATCTGTAGACCAGCTAGATAGGTCATATCTATCTGTAGACCAGCTAGAGAGGTCAAATCTATCTGTAGACCAGCGAGAGAGGTCATATCTATCTGTAGACCAGCTAGAGAGGTCATATCTCACTGTAAACCAGCTAGAAGGGTCAAATCTCTCTGTAGACCAGCTAGAAAGGTATGGTATTAAATCAGAACCCTCAACACCCCTACTTCCTGTGGCTATGGTATTAAATCAGCACCCTCAATACCCCTACTTCCTGTGGCTATGGTATTAAATCCGCACCCTCAATACCCCTACTTCCTGTGGCTATGGTATTAAATCAACACCCTCAATACCCCTACTTCCTGTGGCTATGGTATTAAATCAGCACCCTCACCACCCCTACTTCCTGTGGCTATGGTTGTAAATCAGCACCCTCAACACTCCTACTTCCTGTGGCTATGGTATTAAATCAGCACCCTCAATACCCCTACTTCCTGTGGGTATGGTATTAAATCAGAACCCTCAACACCCCTACTTCCTGTGGCTATGGTATTAAATCAGCACCCTCAACACCCCTACTTCCTGTGGCTATGGTATTAAATCAACACCCTCAATACCCCTACTTCCTGTGGCTATGGTATTAAATCAGAACCCTCAACACCCCTACTTCCTGTGGCTATGGTATTAAATCAGCACCCTCAACACCCCTACTTCCTGTGGCTATGGTATTAAATCAGCACCCTCAATACCCCTACTTCCTGTGGGTATGGTATTAAATCAGCACCCTCAACACCCCTACTTCCTGTGGCTGTGTGTGAGAGGTGTTTCAGGATACACTTTCTCCTGAGGTATGTCAGCAGTGTCATCTCTGGATCAGCATGCTTCTCTGTTATCTGGAGAGATAACATATATATTGTATATCATGTTATACGTGTACACATATATGAGATATATATTTCCAAATACATACTCTGAACAGGCAAAATGTTCTCATGACGATTAATTACGGATAAAGCCTCTGAGATCGAAGAAGCAACGTTCCATCGTGTTTTGCATTTGTTTAACCAATACATTTCAAATTCATAAATATCAAATGTATAGATCTTTAAGCATAGTCTCAATAAAGTGTTAGCAGAATCAATCACCGTTATCAGTGGCTTATTGAACACCTGTTGATCAAGTTGACTTGGAAAGAATAGTTGTGAATCTTACCTTTGAAAACAAGTTCATCTCCGCTCATGTTGTGATGAGTCAGTTTATTTCTGTTAGTCTGCTCTCCGTAGGTTAGGTACGACATGTTTAGGCTAGTGGTTTGCGCACTCTACTGTTGTCAGTGAAGACTGCTCCGTTATCGATTATGTTGATTCAGTCACCCTGTGACTCTCTCTCCGTCTCCTTTTGTCTTTCTCTAGCGACATTTTAAAGTTGAACTCCATACTCTCTAGACCTTTTAAAGTTGAACTCCATACTCTCTAGACCTTTTTAAAGTTGAACTCCATACTCTCTAGACCTTTTAAAGTTGAACTCCATACTCTCTAGACCTTTTAAAGTTGAACTCCATACTCTCTAGACCTTTTTAAAGTTGAACTCCATACTCTCTAGACCTTTTAAAGCTGAACTCCATGCGTCCCTGGTTCCGTTATATGTCTGTATACGACTAGAACCCAACTCTTGTGTTGATATAAGCATAAATAGATTTAAAAAAGTCCCGCTTCAGACTGAATATGAGGATGACAAACAGTAAAATCATGTGTCACACGAGATGTGAGGCGGGAGATGACATGAGACACACACATGATAGCATGTTATTGATTATCGATCAGCCTTGTGGTCACGCGTGGTGAGTAGTGTACTCGTGAGGTGGCTGTCTGTCACTGACCTCCCGTCCTGTTTTTCTTTTGGTGTTTCAGACCAGACACCTTCTTAATAAACATTCACTGACACTAAAAAAGAGCTAGACTTGGCATGAGGCGTGTGAGACAGCTAGAAGCATGGAAAACACAGGGGAGAGAGATGCCAATGCTAAGATTAAGACATGATGTATTATTTAAAATAGATGAATGAATGAATGAATGAATGAATGAATGAATGAGTCATATGCCTAAAGGGGGTTAGAGTCAGAGATGACGATTGAATTTGTCAGAACAGACAACTTGTGTCACGACTTCGACGTCCGCCGAAGTTGGTCCCTCTCTTATTCGGGGCGGCGTTCGGCGGTCACCACCGATCTATGTTTCGCGTTGTTTTGTCTTCATTATACACACCCGGTTTCCATTCCATAATCAATGTTCCTTATTTAACCCTCTGGCGTCCCTTTCTGTTTTGTGCGTGATTGTCGTTGTCATGTGGTTTCGTTATTTTGTACTCTGGATATTAGTGTTTTTCCTTGTTGGAACATTGCTTGATTTTTGAGTAAATTCTCTGATTATTACTCATACATGTGTCCTGCACCTGACTCCGCCTTATATATATATATATATATAGTGGGGCAAAAAAGTATTTAGTCAGCCACCAATTGTGCAAGTTCTCCCACTTAAAAAAGATGAGAGAGGCCTGTAATTTGCATCATAGGTACACTTCAACTATGACGGACAAAATGAGAAAACAAATCCAGAAAATCACATTGTAGGATTTTTAATGAATTTATTTGCAAATTATGGTGGAAAATAAGTATTTGGTCAATAACAAAAGTTTATCTCAATACTTAACTTAACTTCCCCAATTCCACATGTTACTCCTAGACAGAGCTCTAGGAACAGCTTTAACTTTCCCAACTCCACGTTACTCCTAGACAGAGCTCTAGGAACACGTTTAACTTCCCCAATTCCACATGTTACTCTGTGTTATCCTCAAAGCGGCCATATTCTCTGTTACCTTGAGCAGCGAGCACACACAGAGCAAAACGTAGCATACAGACAGAGCAACATAGGACAAGCAAGACGTAGCATACAGACAGAGCAACATAGAACAAGCAAGACGTAGCATACAGACAGAGCAACATAGGACAAGCAAGACGTAGCATACAGACAGAGCAACATAGAACAAGCAAGACGTAGCATACAGACAGAGCAACATAGAACAAGCAAGACGTAGCATACAGACAGAGCAACATAGAACAAGCAAGACGTAGCATACAGACAGAGCAACATAGGACAAGCAAGACGTAGCATACAGACAGAGCAACATAGGACAAGCAAGACGTAGCATACAGACAGAGCAACATAGAACAAGCAAGACGTAGCATACAGACAGAGCAACATAGAACAAACAAGACGTAGCATACAGACAGAGCAACATAGGACAAGCAAGACGTAGCATACAGACAGAGCAACATAGAACAAGCAAGACGTAGCATACAGACAGAGCAACATAGAACAAAATGCAACAAGACAAAATTCATAAAAGCAACAAAGTGTTTCCACACCTCACAAGTTACAGACAACAGACAACATGGAAAGCGGCAACATACAGCTAGGGACCATGTTCACAAATCTGATTGACCTTTAGCCATGTCTTCAAGCATTTTGTGAAAGTGTGATAGGTGGTGCAGTTGTGTGTGTCTGAAGGCTGTGTATTCCAGACATGGGAAGCTCTCACAGAGAAAACGGATTTACTAAAGGTGCTTTTCCTGAACTATACAGTCACCTCTCATGGCAGACCTGTTTAACAAAAATACTGAGTGGAGGGGGAGCCAGTCCATTTAGGATCTTGAATACAAGACATGCGTCGGTGTATTGCACAAGATTTTCCCAACTCAGGAGCTCATGCTTTCTGAGGATGTAACAGTGATGATGGCTATTGGGCTTCCTATCAAGCACTTTGAGAGCCTGTTTGTAGACAGACTGAATAGGTTTTAATGTTGTACAGCAAGCTTGGGCCCAACTAGTCAAGCAGTATGTTAAGTGGGGGAGTATCATAGATTTTGAAGTACAGTTTTGCTACCTCTGTAGTCAAACAACTTCGTATAAATCGAAAATTATCTAGGTTGAATTTGGTTATCTGAATGACCTTTTTCACATGCTTTTTAAAAGAGAGGTTGGAATAAAGTATGATGCCAAGGTACTTACAATCAGATACCACCTGGAGCTTCTCCCCTGACACATAGACATCAGGCTCAGTAGCATCTGTTGCCCTCTTTGTGAAGAACATGCAAACAGTTTTTTTCACATTGAGATGCAAACACGAGTCACAGAGCCACTTTGTAACCTGGACCATTACAGTAGTGAGTTCTTGTGCAGCTTGTTGATTGCTATTTGCATGCACATATATCACTGTATCATCTGCATACATTTGAACTTCAGACCCAGTACAGACAGAAGGCAGATCATAAATGTACATGCTGAACAGGAGGGGACCCAGTATTGACCCTTGGGGCACGCCCACATCATAGCTAAGAGTGGGCGATAGCTCATTGCTCACTCTGACACACTGAGTAATGCCTTCAAGGTATGATTTCATACATCTCAAGGCATCGGGGGAAAAGTTGAACTTGGACAATTTTGTGATGAGAATCTCATGGTTAACAGTACTAAAATACTTCCTTAGGTCCAGAAACACTGCCCCAACAACGCCCACTTTGTCCATCTTGGACTTCACATTTTCCAGAGGAAAGCAGTTGGCCGTTTCTGTGGAGAGTTTCGCTCTGAAGCCAAACTGCATGGAGTGTAATGTGAAGGGGCTGTTGTTGAGGTGGGCAATCAGTTGTTCTGCTCTACACTTTACAACAACCTGAGCCTGTAGTTACTCACGTCAGCAGGGTCTCCCGAGTGGAGGGGTTCTGTGTCCGTACCCTGACAGAGTCAATAAAGTAGGAATTGAAGGCTATTGCTATTTCGACTGCATCCTGTGTTAGATTGTTATTCAACATGATTTCTAGTCTTTTTGCAGTGTTACTATGGTCTTTCCCTGTTCACTTTTTTAGATTCTCCCAGATCAATTTAGAATTTCCCTTTGCTTCACCAATTATGCCTGTCTGATTTCTTTCATAACCTTATTTCTCAACATGGTAAACCTACGTCTGTCATGCTCTAATTTGGATTTTAGGGCTATTTTTAGAGCATAATCTCGTTGTTTCATCATTTCCAGATTTCTCCATTCAGCCAAGGAAGAGTGCTCATCTGGCCAGGTTTGGATTAGATTTTCTTTAGGAAACCATTTATTGTAGTCTGGGTTGTGGATAGAAAAACCTGACTATCAGCTTCCACGTCTGTATAGGACAAGAGATCATTCAGTTAATTCCCTTAATTGCATTTTCAAAATAGCTTAATTCACTCTTAGGCATTCTTAGTTGATCCGTCTTTCTAACAGTAGAGAGGTTAAACCTGCTCTTAGACAGCTTTCTGGCTATAAGTGTCAGATTATGATCAGATAGCCCAGTAACCATATTGAATGATTTAGTCACTCTCTCTGGTTTATTACTGAACACCAAATCAATCTGTGTTTTAGTGCAACAAGTCACCCTGGTTGGCCCTTTAACTAGCTGCGTAAGGTCAAAGGTATTAGTGATCCATTTGAGGGTTTTCCTACAAGACTTGTCTTCATAATTAATATTTAAATCTCCCATTAAGATTATCGCTTTCCCAAAGTCACATTCCCTAAGCATGTTATTAAACTGATCAAAAAACACACTTTTGGTGGAAGGTGGCCTGTATATTCCAATAAGGGTAAAACAGACTTTTGGTGGAAGGTGGCCTGTACATTCCAATAAGGGTCAAACAGACTTTTGGTGGAAGGTGGCCTGTACATCCCAATAAGGGTAAAACAGACTTTTGGTGGAAGGTGGCCTGTACATTCCAATAAGGGTAAAACAGACTTTTGGTGGAAGGTGGCCTGTACATTCCAATAAGGGTAAAACAGACTTTTGGTGGAAGGTGGCCTGTACATTCCAATAAGGGTAAAACAGACTTTTGGTGGAAGGTGGCCTGTACATCCCAATAAGGGTCAAACAGACTTTTGGTGGAAGGTGGCCTGTACATTCCAATAAGGGTAAAACATACTTTTGGTGGAAGGTGGCCTGTACATTCCAATAAGGGTAAAACAGACTTTTGGTGGAAGGTGGCCTGTACATTCCAATAAGGGTAAAACAGACTTTTGGTGGAAGGTGGCCTGTACATACCAATAAGGGTCAAACAGACTTTTGGTGGAAGGTGGCCTGTACATTCCAATAAGGGTAAAACAGACTTTTGGTGGAAGGTGGCCTGTACATCCCAATAAGGGTCAAACAGACTTTTGGTGGAAGGTGGCCTGTACATTCCAATAAGGGTAAAACAGACTTTTGGTGGAAGGTGGCCTGTACATTCCAATAAGGGTAAAACAGACTTTTGGTGGAAGGTGGCCTGTAAACAGACTTTTGGTGGAAGGTGGCCTGTACATCCCAATAAGGGTAAAACAGACTTTTGGTGGAAGGTGGCCTGTACATCCCAATAAGGGTAAAACAGACTTTTGGTGGAAGGTGGCCTGTACATCCCAATAAGGGTAAAACAGACTTTTGGTGGAAGGTGGCCTGTACATCCCAATAAGGGTAAAACAGACTTTTGGTGGAAGGTGGCCTGTACATCCCAATAAGGGTAAAACAGACTTTTGGTGGAAGGTGGCCTGTACATCCCAATAAGGGTCAAACAGACTTTTGGTGGAAGGTGGTCTGTACATCCCAATAAGGGTAAAACAGACTTTTGGTGGAAGGTGGCCTGTACATTCCAATAAGGGTAAAAGACATTTGTGGAGACAGTGTAACGTTCAGGCCGATACATTCTAGTTCATTATCACATGACCACTCAATTAGTTTACATCGGATATGCTCTTTAATGTAGATCATCACACCCCCTGCTCTTCCTTCAATCCTGTCTCTCCTGAAGACATTGTAGTGGGCAATCAGTTGTCACAGTGGGTACAACATCTTCTATACATTTCCTGATAAACTCAGTCACAGTATCCGTGTATTCGTCAATGTTATTCTCAGAGGCCACCCGGGAACATATCCCAGTCCGAGTGATCAAAACAATCTTGAAGCATGAATTCCGATTGGTCAGACCAGCGTAACATGGGTACTTCCTGTGAGTTTCTGCCCATAGGAAGGGAAGGGAGGCGCGAAATGGAGGCGTGATCAGATTTGCCGAAAGGAGGGCGAGGGTTCAGTAGTTTTGGTCCAATGTTTTCTAAGAGCGAGTGCTACAGTCAACGTGTTGGTAGAACTTCCAGTTGTCCAATAGTAAGCATTGTACTGAGCCTACACACAGTGCAGGAGCTGTAGTGTACTGTGACACCGTTTCATTCAGGGTCAATTTGAATTGATGGCAGTCAAGTCAGGAAGTAAATTGAAATTCCAATCCAATAATTGGGAAAAGGGGTAACTATTTTGAATGAATTCGCAATTAACTGAAAAGTAAAAGCAATTTTCTTATTTATTTCGTTTAAATTTGAGATTTAAAAATCAACTTCACTGAATTGACTGTCTTTAATTCAGATTGACCACAACGCTGGTTTCAATTGACAGTGGAACGGTTAGAACATTGGTGTCACTCCTGTCGTCTCCCACTGTGTTCCAGTTGTCCAGTCATGGTGTCGACTAACTCCAAGTCTATACGGTGCTTCCTGACGTGTGTGATCAGACGGCAGTGTGCCTGCTTTACTCAGCCTGATCAGCCTTGGGAAGGGATAACCAGATTCTTCTGACCATCAGCCTGTTATTCAGATTATAACCAGCATGCCATTGCCTTGAGGTCAAGGGTCACCCAATCACATCCTGTCCCCAAGAGGACAGCCTCTAACACACACAGTAGACAGTCTGTGACACATTGACCAGAGACCAAGCAGATGGGTTTTTTCCTTATTGTTGTTTATTAAACAAAAAAACAGTCACAATAGCAACATGCAGCACATTATCAAACCTTGTGGATAGACTGCAGATACAACAGAGAGGACGGTTCAACCCTGGAGTCATTATCAAACCTCGTGGATAGACTGCAGATACAACAGAGAGGACGGTTCAACCCTGGAGTCATTATCAAACCTCGTGGATAGACTGCAGATACAACAGAGAGGACGGTTCAACCCTGGAGTCATTATCAAACCTCGTGGATAGACTGCAGATACAACAGAGAGGACGGTTCAACCCTGGAGTCATTATCAAACCTCGTGGATAGACTGCAGATACAACAGAGAGGACGGTTCAACCCTGGAGTCATTATCAAACCTAGTGAATAGACTGCAGATACAACAGAGAGGACGGTTCAACCCTGGAGTCATTATCAAACTGTGGATAGACTGCAGATACAACAGAGAGGTTCAACCCTGATCCTCGTGGATAGACTGCAGATACAACAGAGAGGACCGTCAAGTCATTATCAAACCTCGTGGATAGACTGCAGATACCCTGGAGTCATTATCAAACCTCGTGGATAGACTGCAGATACAACAGAGAGGAAGGTTCAACCCTGGAGTCATTATCAAACCTCGTGGATAGACTGCAGATACAACAGAGAGGAAGGTTCAACCCTGGAGTCATTATCAAACCTCGTGGATAGACTGCAGATACAACAGAGAGGACGGTTCAACCCTGGAGTCATTATCAAACCTAGTGGATAGACTGCAGATACAACAGAGAGGACGGTTCAACCCTGGAGTCATTATCAAACCTTGTGGATAGACTGCAGATACAACAGAGAGGAAGGTTCAACCCTGGAGTCATTATCAAACCTCGTGGATAGACTGCAGATACAACAGAGAGGACGGTTCAACCCTGGAGTCATTATCAAACCTCGTGGATAGACTGCAGATACAACAGAGAGGAAGGTTCAACCCTGGAGTCATTATCAAACCTCGTGGATAGACTGCAGATACAACAGAGAGGAAGGTTCAACCCTGGAGTCATTATCAAACCTCGTGGATAGACTGCAGATACAACAGAGAGGAAGGTTCAGCCCTGGAGTCATTATCAGCATCATGGTGTCTCACACACACACACACACACACACACACACACACACACACACACACACACACACACACACACACACACACACACACACACACACACACACAAAGACCAAACACAGCCATGCCTGGAGTGTAAAACATACTGTCACTACACACACCAACCAGTTGGCATTAACCTCCAGGCACTGCTTCACACTTACTAAAGCATCAAAGCTAACACATCATAACCCCATTATTCGAACACACACACACACACACACACACACACACACACACACACACACACACACACACACACACACACACACACACACACACACACACACACACACACACACACACACACACACACACTTAACCAAGTTAATACACTGTATCGAAGCTAACACCATTAGCTATCACAAGGTATCAAAGATAATGATCCCTCACTCGGTTGTCACTGCTCACTCACTGTGCTCTGTCTTGGTTCAAAACATGCTACTATTGAGTCTAATAAATACCCTCTTATAAAATTGAAAACATCACCATATATATTCACATACTGTCCAGTACATTCGGAAAGTATTCAGACCCCTTGACTTTGTACACATTTTGTGACGTAACAGCCTTATTCTAAAATGGATTCACATAATACTAATCCTCAATCTACACACAATACCCCATAATGACATCACAATACCCCATAATGACATCACAATACCCCATAATGACATCACAATACCCCATAATGACAAAGCGAAAACAAGTTTTTTTTTTTATGTTTGCAAATGTATAAAAAAAATAATAATAATGAAATACGGTATTTACATAAGTATTCAGACCCTTCGCAATGACTCGAAATTGAGCTCAGGTGCATCCTGTTTCCATTGATCATCCATGAGACACTTTCTACAACTTGATTGGAATCCACCTGTGGTAAATTCAATTGATTGGACATGATTTGGAAAGGCACACACCTGTCTATACAAGGTCCCCCAGTTGACAGTGTATATGTCAGAGCAAAAACCAAGCTATGAGGTCGAAGGAATTGCCCATAGAGCTCCGAGACACAGTGTCGAGGCACAGATGGGGAAGTGTACCAAAACATGTCTGCAGCATTGAAGGTCCCCAAGAACACAGTGGCCTCCATCATTCTTAAATGGAAGAAGATTGGAACCATCGAGACTCTTCCTAGAGCTGGTCGCCTGAGCAAGAAGAAGGGAGGAGAAGAGCCTTGGACAGGGAGGTGACCAAGAACCTGATACTCACTCTGACAGAGCTCTATGGTTCCTCTGTGGAGATGAGAGAACCTTCCAGAAGGTCAACCATCTCTGCAGCACTCGACCAATCAGGCCTTTATGGTAGAGTGACCAGACGGAAGCCACTCCTCAGTAAAAGGCACAACAGCCCGCTTGGAGTTTGCTAAAAGGCACCTAAGGGACTTTCAGACCACGAAGAACAAGATTCTCTGGTCTGATGAAACCAAGATTAAACTCTGTGACCTGAATGCCAAGCGTCACTTCTGGAGGAAACTTGGCACCATCCCTACGGTGAAGCATGGTGGTGGCAGCATTAGGCTGTGGGGATGTTTCTCAGTGGCAGGGACTGGGAAACTAGTCAGGATTGAGGCAAAGATGAACGGAGCAAAGTACAGAAAGATCCTTGATGAAAACCTGCTCCAGAGCGATCAGGACCTCAGACTGGGGCGAAGGTTCACCTTTCAACAGGACAACGACCCTAAAACACACAGCCAAGACAACGCAGCAGTGGCTTCGGGACAAGTCTCTGAAAAAGGTCATTGAGTGGCCCAGCCAGAGACTGGACTTGAACCCGATCGAACATCTCTGGAGAGACCTGAAAATATCTGTGCAGCTTTGTTATTATGGGGGATTGTGTGTAGATTGATGAGGGGAAAAAAAAACACATTTTATCAATTTTAGAATAAGGCTGTAACATAACAAAAGTCAATGGTCTCAATACTTCCCGAAAAGGAGAACATGATCAATCATAAATCAATACACGTTCCGTTCCACAGGTCTATAGTATACACATGTTCACTCTTCTGGTGTTTATATAAAAATATAAATAGTATTTCATATACATGCAACATCTGTCTCCGTGGTTAAAGAGATTCTCCGGATACTTTTGCATACTTTTCAGCCACTAGTTCTGAAAGTAGCGCTCACAAGCAAAATGTGGTCCCCGAAAATAGCATCACATATGAGCAGATATGTACACCACACCATCACTCTCGCTCCCTCTCTCTCTCTCTCTGCCTCTCTCTCTCTGCCCCTCTCTCTCTGCTTCTCTCTCTCTGCCCCTCTCTCTCTGCTTCTCTCTCTCTGTCTCTCTGCTTCTCTCTCTCTCTCTCTCTGCCTCTCTCTCTCTGCTTCTCTCTCTCTCTGCCTCTCTCTCTCTGCCCCCCTCTCTCTCTGCTTCTCTCTCTCTCTGCCTCTCTCTCTCTGCCTCTCTCTCTGCTTCTCTCTCTCTGCTTCTCTCTCTCTGCTTCTCTCTCTCTGCTTCTCTCTCTCTGTCTCTCTGCCTCTCTCTCTCTGCCTCTCTCTCTCTGCCTCTCTCTCTCTGCTAATGGGCCCACCCTGCAACCTCATTGGATAATGTTGGACAGGCCTCTTGCTAGATGTCACTTAAATGCGTCAATCTGCAGTTCATTGCCTAGAACTTGAATTGCTAGGGGGCTGGCGCACATGGGGGGGGGGAATGTAGGGAAAATGGCACGGCACAGCTTCCAGAAAACAGTCGCTTTCAAACGAGGGATTTTTAGTGTCTAATTGAGGTGAAACTGTAATTCTGCATGTATGGAACTGCACATTGACACATCCAGCCCAAAGCGAGAGGTTTAAAAAAAAAAAATGTTTTTAAACTTACTAGTCGCCAAAGTACCGGAGCATGTCTTTAAATACAGTTCTCACTGCTTGGACTAAATCAGATTCTATATTTTCAGATGTATTCCTTAGTTGTACCTTAACATGTCAGTCACTTGGCACAATGGGAACAGTAAACAAACACCTCTTGCCTTTTAATGAAAACTAAATTAATATAATTATTTCATTTATTCTTGAGTGTCTATAAAAACAATGACCAAAAGGATGTATCACATAGCACATTCACTAAGTTAACCTGCTCACTTTTACAAGTTCTCAATCTTATTATTTTTTTACAAGTTAAAAAAACCTTGATGAGTAAATTATATCATGCCATTTTCAAGTATAACTTTAAAAAAATAATAATATATATATACACAATAATAATAGAACAGAGTAAGTCATTGAATATGCTTTGTCACGTACTAGTACATTTGTCATGTCCCAGTTTCTCATAACTATAGAAATATAATCTATAGAACAGGCTTCCACCATTCAAGTTAATAGGGTTAGAGGCTCTAGCTAGGACCCTTCTATAGACTCTATTTCTATGACCATAGCCTCTTCTATCATCTTGTTCTTCACGTAAAACACCACTGTTAAAGTTGGTCCTGCTGATGTCACAGCTCTATCCACCAGTAAGGTGCTCTGTAAGCTATGAGGTCACCGGCGAGACATTTCAGTACTCGTTTGAAGGCGGTGTAATGATATTCATTATATATAACATTTGAAAAAATCATAATCTAAAACAATATATGAATATGAAAATATATAGTAAACTTTTAAGTGGATGAATATTGTGAATATTGTGATATCATCCAGTATGACTGATTATCCAGACTGGTATAACAAACTGTCTATAACTACTGGGATTTGGCAACGGGCTTGGTTTGGTGTAGTATATAAATGGTATGGATTTCATATACATGCCACATCTCGACAGAGTTCGCTACTAAATCAGATTCTATCTTCTGGTGTTTTAGTTGTACCTTAATAAACATGTCAGTCAATTGGTCCAATCGTACAGTAATAACACTGTAGTGGGAACTGGGGTTCTGTAGTGGACAGTAGTGAGACCTGGAGTTCTGTAGTGGACAGTAGTGAGACCTGGGGTTCTGTAGTGGACAGTAGTGAGAACTGGGGTTCTGTAGCGGACAGTAGTGAGACCTGGGGTTCTGTAGTGGACAGTAGTGAGACCTGGGGTTCTGTAGTGGACAGTAGTGAGACCTGGGGTTCTGTAGTGGACAGTAGTGAGACCTGGGGTTCTGTAGTGGACAGTAGTGAGAACTGGGGTTCTGTAGTGGACAGTAGTGAGACCTGGGGTTCTGTAGTGGACAGTAGTGAGACCTGGGGTTCTGTAGTGGACAGTAGTGAGACCTGGGGTTCTGTAGTGGACAGTAGTGAGACCTGGGGTTCTGTAGTGGACAGTAATGAGACCTGGGGTTCTGTAGTGGACAGTAGTGAGACCTGGGGTTCTGTAGTGGACAGTAGTGAGACCTGGGGTTCTGTAGTGGACAGTAGTGAGACCTGGGGTTCTGTAGTGGACAGTAGTGAGACCTGGGGTTCTGTAGTGGACAGTAGTGAGACCTGGGGTTCTGTAGTGGACAGTAGTGAGACCTGGGGTTCTGTAGTGGACAGTAGTGAGACCTGGGGTTCTGTAGTGGACAGTAGTGAGACCTGGGGTTCTGTAGTGGACAGTAGTGAGACCTGGGGTTCTGTAGTGGACAGTAGTGAGACCTGGGGTTCTGTAGTGGACAGTAGTGAGACCTGGGGTTCTGTAGTGGACAGTAGTGAGACCTGGGGTTCTGTAGTGGACAGTAGTGAGACCTGGGGTTCTGTAGTGGACAGTAGTGAGACCTGGGGTTCTGTAGTGGACGGTAGTGAGACCTGGGGTTCTGTAGTGGACAGTAGTGAGACCTGGGGTTCTGTAGTGGACAGTAGTGAGACCTGGGGTTCTGTGGACAGTGTGAGACCTGGGGTTCTGTAGTGGACAGTGTGAGACCTGGGGTTCTGTAGTGGACAGTAGTGAGAACTGGGGTTCTGTAGTGGACAGTAGTGAGACCTGGGGTTCTGTAGTGGACAGTAGTGAGACCTGGGGTTCTGTAGTGGACAGTAGTGAGACCTGGGGTTCTGTAGTGGACAGTAGTGAGACCTGGGGTTCTGTAGTGGACAGTAGTGAGACCTGGGGTTCTGTAGTGGACAGTAGTGAGACCTGGGGATCTGTAGTGGACAGTAGTGAGACCTGGGGTTCTGTAGTGGACAGTAGTGAGACCTGGGGTTCTGTAGTGGACAGTAGTGAGACCTGGGGTTCTGTAGTGGACAGTAGTGAGACCTGGGGTTCTGTAGTGGACAGTAGTGAGACCTGGGGTTCTGTAGTGGACAGTAGTGAGACCTGGGGTTCTGTAGTGGATGGTAGTGAGACCTGGGGTTCTGTAATGGACAGTAGTGAGACCTGGGGTTCTGTAGTGGACGGTAGTGAGACCTGGGGTTCTGTAGTGGACAGTAGTGAGACCTGGGGTTCTGTAGTGGACGGTAGTGAGAACTGAGGTTCTGTAATGGACAGTAGTGAGCCCTGGGGTTCTGTAGTGGACAGTAGTGAGACCTGGGGTTCTGTAGTGGACAGTAGTGAGACCTGGGGTTCTGTAGTGGACAGTAGTGAGACCTGGGGTTCTGTAGTGGACAGTAGTGAGACCTGGGGTTCTGTAGTGGACAGTAGTGAGACCTGGGGTTCTGTAGTGGACAGTAGTGAGACCTGGGGTTCTGTAGTGGGCAGTAGTGAGACCTGGGGTTCTGTAGTGGACAGTAGTGAGACCTGGGGTTCTGTAGTGGACAGTAGTGAGACCTGGGGTTCTGTAGTGGACAGTAGTGAGACCTGGGGTTCTGTAGTGGACAGTAGTGAGACCTGGGGTTCTGTAGTGAGACCTGGGGTTCTGTAGTGGACAGTAGTGAGCCCTGGGGTTCTGTAGTGGACAGTAGTGAGACCTGGGGTTCTGTAGTGGACAGTAGTGAGACCTGGGGATCTGTAGTGGACAGTAGTGAGACCTGGGGTTCTGTAGTGGACAGTAATGAGACCTGGGGTTCTGTAGTGGACAGTAGTGAGAACTGGGGTTCTGTAGTGGACAGTAGTGAGACCTGAGGATCTGTAGTGGACAGTAGTGAGACCTGGGGATCTGTAGAGGGTGATGGTGGATATACAGTACCAGTCAAAGGTTTGGACACACCTACTCATTCAAGGGTTTTTCTTCATGTTTTACTATTTTCTACATTGTAGAATAACAGTGAATACATCAAAACTATGAACGGACGAACGCCGTGTGTCTTTGTGAGACGCAGAGTAGGTGAACGGATGATCTCTGCATGTGTGGTTCCCACATTGAAGCATGGAGGAGATGGCGTGATGGTGCTTTACTGTCTGATTTATTTAGAATTCAAGGCACACTTAACCAGCATGGCTACCACAGTATTCTGCAGTGATACGCCATCCCATCTTGTTTGTGCTTAGTGGAACTATCGTTTGTTTTTCGACAGGACAATGACGCAACACACCTCCAGGCTGTGTAAGGGCTATTTGACCAAGAAGGAGAGTGATGGAGTGCTGCATCAGATTACCTGGCCTCCACAATCACCGACCTCAACCCAAATGAGATGGTTTAGGATGAGTTGGACCGCAGAGTGAAGGAAAAGCAGCCAACAAGTGCTCAGCATATGTGGGAACTCCTTCAAGGATGTTGGAAAAGCATTCCAGGTGAAGTTGGTTGAGAGAATGCCAAGAGTGTGCATGGCTGTCATCAAGGCAAAGGTCGGCGACTTTGAAGAATCTAAAATCTAAAATCTATTTTGATTTGTTTAACACTTTTTTTGGCTACATGATTCCACATGTTATTTCATAGTTTTGATGTCTTCAATATGATGCTATGATGTAGAAAATAGTATATATATTTTTTTTTATGTTTAAAAAAAAAAACTTGAATGAGTAAGTGTGTCCCACCTTTTGACTGGTACGTATGACCCTCTAGAGCCAGGATGACTTAGAGGTTAGTGTGCTGTAGTTTCCCTATCTCTGCTAGTTTTCATACCCCTCAGTACACTGAGGTTGTCAGGGGTTCACCTAGGGGTCATGATGGGGGCTGTAACAAATGTTTGATGTATTATAATAATTGATTATGCTTATGTTGTATTAATAGAAGGGGAGGGGTTATAAGACTCCCTCCTTACATTTATAGGGTCCTAGACTACAGATGAACAATATATATCCATTATAGAGGTTTAATATTGTTCCAGTCGTTTCTAGTCTCTGCCTCTTATAAAGAAACGGTCTGAGAGATGTGTGACTGAGACAGAACTCTGCAGGGTTGTGTAAGAGATAAGAAACGAGTTAGACATTCCACTATAAATCAACTTGGACATTTACTGCTAAGCTTTTAGATAACACTAAAACTCTTGTTTATATAGCTGTGTCGGCATGGTTTTGGTCTCATGAGTAGAAGGTAATGACGTAGGCAGTTACGTCACATGGGGTTGACTGCAAGCATGAGAAAAGCAACTTGGGACCTTTTCTATTTTGCAGAACTTACTCGGAAACATTGGTGCCATGTTCCCATTGTCAACTTCCTGTCTGAAATTGCATTAATAAATTATTTACTTAAAGATATTGTCTGAATGCTAATTTCACCAATGAGCCAATGATTAACAAGGAATGAACCCCCAACCACGTCTACTGTATGGGGCTGGCTGGAGTAAGCATGTTCAGAGGGCTGAGTAGGGGCTGGAGTGTAGTATGGACAGTAAGTTAGTGTAGGGATGTATGACACTGGTTAAGTATGGATATAAGTATGTACTTGTTTATGTCTACGGGATCAGCTTGCCCAGAGAGTCAGAGACCCCAAGTAAGATCATTAGATCACAAGCATCAACCCAGACACATTACCCACCTTCTGACAACCACCCCTTCTGACAACCAACCCTTACGACAACCAACCCTTACGACAACCAACCCTTACGACAACCAACCATTCATGTTTACACATATATAGCTCTTGTCCAGGGTGTTACGTGTACACATATATAGCTCTTGTCCAGGGCGTTACATGTGGCTTGCTGATGCTGAGCCTTCCTTAAAACAGGAGAGGTCAACAAGCCGTTTGAAGGCTCTGGACCAGAGAAAACACAACTGACCAAGCAGATGACACACCCAGTATTCCAGTCACTTCTCTCTCAAGTGTGTGAAAGACTACTGTGTAAAGCATTGATGATAGTCTTCCGTACAGAGAGACTGAGTTGCTGTGGCACATCATCAGTAGTGACTTTATAAAACTCTGTTGTAGGAAAATGTCATGGCATCTGGTTTGAGAGGAGAGGGCTGGGGTGGGAGGGATGGAGAGCAGAGAAGGGGGAAGGGTTGGTTTTGTGGTTTGGGAGGGGGTAGAGAAGCTGATGATGTTCTGAAGGTGAGGTGGTATTAGACGAGGAAACATGGCGAGGGGTTAGGGGTCAGGGTGAGCAGTCCCTAGCTGGCGTCTACTTGATGTTCTTGAGCAGGGAGGTGCGAGCGTTCACCACGGCCTTGAAAGCATCCTCGCTGCCCGGGGCAACGCACTTATCCGGATGGAGCAGCACAGCCAGCTTCCTGTAAGCCTTGTTAACCTCCTCCCTGGAAACACAAACAGGAACAAAAATGAGATCAAGACGAGGACGCTGTTGAAGCTGCTTTGTGTGTGTCAGAGTTGATCGTCAGGTGGACGGACTACAATGAGATTTCCCAGTGTCACCTAATCCCCTCGCTTAATCCAAGCCCCCAACCCCGCTCAATATATCAGGGAAGATAGGGATTTGTTTAGTGAGAGGTCAGTTTAAGAACGACTCACTTTCACTGAATAACTAAAACGATACAGAAATGCACAAAGAAAAAACAAGTTTGTCAGAAAACAGCTCATATTGTGATTGAAGAATCCACAGAATCTAATCTACTTCTGGGAAACACTAAACACACTAAACCTAGAACAACACGAAGAGTTAGCTATCCAGAATGGAGATGTATGGATAAACCACTTCTAAAGTATTTTCAGCTCTATATAAAAAAAAAGAAAAAACAGCCAAAACATATATGATCAAATACAAATCTTAGAATCAGCTATTAAAGATGACCAGAACCCACTTCCAAAGCTTTTACACTCAGGCCCCTCTTTCAGCATTGGGGAACATGGATTGTGTATCTGTGTGTATCTGTGTCATTCAGAGGGTGAATTGGGAAGACACATTTTTTTTTAAGTGCCTTTGCACGGGGTAGGTGCCAGGCACACCGGTTTGAGTGTGTCAAGGACTGCTACGCTGCTGGGCTTTTCACGCTCAACTGTTTCCCGTGTGTATCAAGAATGGTCCACCACCAGCCAACTTGACACAACTGTGGGAAGCGTTGGAGTCAACATGGGTCCAGCATCCCTGTGCAACACTTTCAACACCTTGTAGAGTCAACATGGGTCCAGCATCCCTGTGGAACACTATCGACACCTTGTAGAGTCAACATGGGTCCAGCATCCCTGTGGAACACTTTCAACACCTTGTAGAGTCAACATGGGTCCAGCATCCCTGTGGAACACTTTCAACACCTTGTAGAGTCAACATGGGTCCAGCATCCCTGTGGAACACTTTCAACACCTTGTAGAGTCAACATGGGTCCAGCATCCCTGTGGAACACTATCGACACCTTGTAGAGTCAACATGGGTCCAGCATCCCTGTGGAACGCTATCGACACCTTGTAGAGTCAACATGGGTCCAGCATCCCTGTGGAACACTTTCAACACCTTGTAGAGTCAACATGGGTCCAGCATCCCTGTGGAACGCTATCGACACCTTGTAGAGTCAACATGGGTCCAGCATCCCTGTGGAACACTTTCAACACCTTGTAGAGTCAACATGGGTCCAGCATCCCTGTGGAACACTATCGACACCTTGTAGAGTCAACATGGGTCCAGCATCCCTGTGGAACACTTTCAACACCTTGTAGAGTCAACATGGGTCCAGCATCCCTGTGGAACGCTATCGACACCTTGTAGAGTCAACATGGGTCCAGCATCCCTGTGGAACGCTTTCAACACCTTGTAGAGTCAACATGGGTCCAGCATCCCTGTGGAACGCTATCGACACCTTGTAGAGTCAACATGGGTCCAGCATCCCTGTGGAACACTTTCAACACCTTGTAGAGTCAACATGGGCCAGCATCCCTGTGGAACACTTTCAACACCTTGTAGAGTCAACATGGGCCAGCATCCCTGTGGAACGCTATCGACACCTTGTAGAGTCAACATGGGTCCAGCATCCCTGTGGAACACTATCGACACCTTGTAGAGTCAACATGGGTCCAGCATCCCTGTGGAACACTATCGACACCTTGTAGAGTCAACATGGGTCCAGCATCCCTGTGGAACGCTATCGACACCTTGTAGAGTCAACATGGGCCAGCATCCCTGTGGAACGCTATCGACACCTTGTAGAGTCAACATGGGCCAGCATCCCTGTGGAACGCTTTCAACACCTTGTAGAGTCAACATGGGTCCAGCATCCCTGTGGAACACTTTCAACACCTTGTAGAGTCAACATGGGCCAGCATCCCTGTGGAACACTTTCAACACCTTGTAGAGTCAACATGGGCCAGCATCCCTGTGGAACGCTATCGACACCTTGTAGAGTCAACATGGGTCCAGCATCCCTGTGGAACGCTATCGACACCTTGTAGAGTCAACATGGGTCCAGCATCCCTGTGGAACACTATCGACACCTTGTAGAGTCAACATGGGCCAGCATCCCTGTGGAACACTATCGACACCTTGTAGAGTCAACATGGGTCCAGCATCCCTGTGGAACACTTTCAACACCTTGTAGAGTCCCATGTCCCGATGAATTGAGGCTGTTCTCAGGGCAAAAGTGGGTGCAAACTCAATATTAGGACTCAATGATCCTCATGTTTTCTACACTCAGTGTATAATGACAGAAGAGAAGCTGCATGTATCTAATTATAGACAAGTTGACTGACAAATACAAACCAAGATGTCGGAAATTACAAGCAGAAACATACATAGATCAGGCAAAATAAAATCCTGCCATCTCCAAATGTAGCCTACAGTGCATTTTCTATATTAGCGGGTCGGTGTGAGGTGTTCAGAACGGCTGTCAGACAAAACCCATACAGCATTGTGAAGAGCTGTATAGCATGTTACTGCTGTACAGCCACTGTGTTCCAATTTAGAACCAGAGCTGTATAACATGTTACTACTGTACAGACACCGTGTTCCAATTTAGAACCAGAGCTGTACAGACACTGTGTTCCAATTTAGAACCAGAGCTGTACAGACACTGTGTTCCAATTTAGAACCAGAGCTGTATAACATGTTACTACTGTACAGACACCGTGTTCCAATTTAGAACCAGAGCTGTACAGACACTGTGTTCCAATTTAGAACCAGAGCTGTATAACATGTTACTACTGTACAGACACCGTGTTCCAATTTAGAACCAGAGCTGTATAACATGTTACTACTGTACAGACACTGTGTTCCAATTTAGAACCAGAGCTGTATAACATGTTACTACTGTACAGACACTGTGTTCCAATTTAGAACCAGAGCTGTATAACATGTTACTACTGTACAGACACTGTGTTCCAATTTAGAACCAGAGCTGTATAACATGTTACTACTGTACAGACACTGTGTTCCAATTTAGAACCAGAGCTGTATAACATGTTACTACTGTACAGCCACTGTGTTCCAATTTAGAACCAGAGCTGTACAGACACTGTGTTCCAATTTAGAACCAGAGCTGTATAACATGTTACTACTGTACAGACACTGTGTTCCAATTTAGAACCAGAGCTGTACAGACACTGTGTTCCAATTTAGAACCAGAGCTGTATAACATGTTACTACTGTACAGACACTGTGTTCCAATTTAGAACCAGAGCTGTACAGACACTGTGTTCCAATTTAGAACCAGAGCTGTATAACATGTTACTACTGTACAGACACTGTGTTCCAATTTAGAACCAGAGCTGTATAACATGTTACTACTGTACAGACACTGTGTTCCAATTTAGAACCAGAGCTGTATAACATGTTACTACTGTACAGACACCGTGTTCCAATTTAGAACCAGAGCTGTATAACATGTTACTACTGTACAGACACTGTGTTCCAATTTAGAACCAGAGCTGTATAACATGTTACTACTGTACAGACACTGTGTTCCAATTTAGAACCAGAGCTGTATAACATGTTACTACTGTACAGCCACTGTGTTCCAATTTAGAACCAGAGCTGTACAGACACCGTGTTCCAATTTAGAACCAGAGCTGTATAACATGTTACCTACTGTACAGACACTGTGTTCCAATTTAGAACCAGAGCTGTATAACATGTTACTACTGTACAGACACTGTGTTCCAATTTAGAACCAGAGCTGTACAGACACTGTGTTCCAATTTAGAACCAGAGCTGTATAACATGTTACTACTGTACAGCCACTGTGTTCCAATTTAGAACCAGAGCTGTATAACATGTTACTACTGTACAGCCACTGTGTTCCAATTTAGAACCAGAGCTGTACAGACACCGTGTTCCAATTTAGAACCAGAGCTGTATAACATGTTACCTACTGTACAGACACTGTGTTCCAATTTAGAACCAGAGCTGTATAACTTGTTACTACTGTACAGACACTGTGTTCCAATTTAGAACCAGAGCTGTATAACATGTTACTACTGTACAGACACTGTGTTCCAATTTAGAACCAGAGCTGTATAACATGTTACTACTGTACAGACACTGTGTTCCAATTTAGAACCAGAGCTGTATAACATGTTACTACTGTACAGACACTGTGTTCCAATTTAGAACCAGAACTGTATAACATGTTACTACTGTACAGACACTGTGTTCCAATTTAGAACCAGAGCTGTATAGAGAATTAGAGTGTGTTTGATCCCTGTTTCTGGACTGGGCTTAAGGATCCAGGTTTGACCTTTGACCCCTTCTCTTACCGTGTGGCTCCAGGTTTGACCCCCAGCATATCCCAGGAGTCCTTGCTGTTCCGTATGCGTCGGATGGTGTCGGCCTGCTCCTTGGTGAAGCCGACACTGACCTCTGCCACCGGTCGCTTCCCGCCGTTCTCACACATGTCCGTTATGGAGGAGAAAAACGCCTGGAGAACACACACAGATCAGTACAAGCTATATATCTCTCTGTGTGTCTGTGTGTGTGTGTGTGTGTGTGTGTGTGTGTGTGTGTGTGTGTGTGTGTGTGTGTATACATACCTGAAACATCTCACTGATACCCTCTCCACTCTGTGCTGACGTCTCAAAGTAGTGGAACCCTCTTGACTCCGCCCACAGCCTACCCTCTCCCTCGTCTACCACACGACGCTTAGTCAGGTCCACCTGGAGGGAGCACACACACACACACACACATACATACACAGATACACACACAGCTAAGTCCAGTGAACCTGGTACACAGAGAAGAACAATTATACACACACATACCTTGTTGGCACAGACGACAAAAACGATGCTCTCCATGTTAGCCTGGGAACCCATCTCCTGTTTCATCTCACTCAGCCAGTTGTCCAGCGCATCAAAACTCTCCCTCAGACCTACGTCGTACACCAACACCACTCCCTGGCTGTCCTTATAGAACTCATTACGAACCTGCAGAGACAGAGAGAGAGAGAGAGAGAGAGAGAGAGAGAGAGAGAGAGACAGAGACAGAGACAGAGACAGAGACAGAGACAGAGACAGAGACAGAGACAGAGAGAGAGAGAGACAGACAGAGACAGAGAGAGACAGACAGAGAGAGAGAGACACACAGAGACACATAGAGACAGAGAGAGAGAGACACACAGAGAGACACAGAGACAGAGAGAGCGATGAAATGGGCTAAAATTGAATAAAACATGAGTTGCACTTCTTCAGTAATGTGTTTGACTTAACGATGATTTGTGTAAAAGCAGCACCCCCGACTAGAAAAATAATGAACTGCTCCACAAGAACAGCAGTACAGAAACAGCAGTACGTGTCTGTCTGTGTGTCATATATATATATACTTATTACTTATTTTCCACCATCATTTGCAAATAAATTCATTAAAAATCCTACAATGTGATTTTCTGGATTTTTTTTTCTCATTTTGTATAGTTGAAGTGTACCTATGATGAAAATTACAGGCCTCTCATCTTTTTAAGTGGGAGAACTTGCACAATTGGTGGCTGACTAAATACTTTTCTTGCCCCACTGTATATATATAAATAAAGAGACAGAGAGACTGGCCTCTTGGTGGCAGGATGCATGTCTGGACATGAGGGCGCAGACGTTTATGTGTAAAACATGGTGTTCCAGTATGTCAGGACGTAGATCCAACATGACCGGGGTTGTAAAAGGTACTGACCTCGTAGAAGAAGGGGTGTCCTGCCATGTCAAAGATGTTCACTTTGATCTCCCTGTCACGCACCTGGACTCTGATGGACAACAAACGCTCAAAATCAGTCACACACCGACTTCAGAAGTCTCCACATCAGTGGTTCTCAACCAGGAGAACTAGTAGGATTACTAATAAAAATGAACATGGTTGAGAACCACTGCTCTACAGTACACTGGTCTCCTTTATCTGGAACCATCTGACAGCAATGGAACTGAACAACAAATTATTTAATTATTTCAAATGAATTCATCATCATTGGGGTCAACTTACTTGGTGACCCCATAGTCAATCCCTATGGTGGCCAGATACTTGGGCACAAACCTCTTCTCACAGTATCGCTTGATGATGCAGCTCTGCAATGACGAAAACAACGAGCTGTATCAACTAGGGTTAGATAACAGCAACATTACACATGTAAACTAAAGTCAGAATTCATTCTCTGCAGCAGTGGCCTGTGAATGAATGGGTGTTCATTGGTGATGGTAAGAATTCATTGGCTTCCCTGTGAATGAATGGGTGTTCATTGGTGATGGTAAGAATTCATTGGCTTCCATGTGAATGAATGGGTGTTCATTGGTGATGGTAAGAATTCATTGGCTTCCATGTGAATGAATGGGTGTTCATTGGTGATGGTAAGAATTCATTGACTTCCATGTGAATGAATGGGTGTTCATTGGTGATGGTAAGAATTCATTGGCTTCCCTGTGAATGAATGGGTGTTCATTGGCTTCCCTGTGAATGAATGGGTGTTCATTGGCTTCCCTGTGAATGAATGGGTGTTCATTGGCTTCCCTGTGAATGAATGGGTGTTCATTGGCTTCCCTGTTAATGAATGGGTGTTCATTGGCTTCCATGTGAATGAATGGGTGTTCATTGGCTTCCATGTGAATGAATGGGTGTTCATTGGCTTCCATGTGAATGAATGGGTGTTCATTTGCTTCCCTGTGAATGAATGGGTGTTCATTGGCTTCCATGTGAATGAATGGGTGTTCATTGGCTTCCCTGTGAATGAATGGGTGTTCATTGGCTTCCCTGTGAATGAATGGGTGTTCATTGGCTTCCCTGTGAATGAATGGGTGTTCATTGGCTTCCCTGTGAATGAATGGGTGTTCATTGGCTTCCCTGTGAATGAATGGGTGTTCATTGGCTTCCATGTGAATGAATGGGTGTTCATTGGCTTCCCTGTGAATGAATGGGTGTTCATTGGCTTCCCTGTGAAAGAATGGGTGTTCATTGGTGATGGTAAGAATTCATTGGCTTCCCTGTGAATGAATGGGTGTCCATTGGCTTCCCTGTGAATGAATGGGTGTCCATTGGCTTCCCTGTGAATGAATGGGTGTCCATTGGCTTCCCTGTGAATGACTGGGTGTTCATTGGCTTCCCTGTGAATGAATGGGTGTTCATTGGCTTCCCTGTGAATGAATGGGTGTTCATTGGCTTCCCTGTGAATGAATGGGTGTTCATTGGCTTCCCTGTGAATGAATGGGTGTTCATTGGTGATGGTAAGAATTCATTAGCTTCCCTGTGAATGAATGGGTGTTCATTGGCTTCCCTGTGAATGAATGGGTGTTCATTGGCTTCCCTGTGAATGAATGGGTGTTCATTGGCTTCCCTGTGAATGAATGGGTGTTCATTGGCTTCCCTGTGAATGAATGGGTGTTCATTGGCTTCCCTGTGAATGAATGGGTGTTCATTGGCTTCCCTGTGAATGAATGGGTGTTCATTGGCTTCCCTGTGAATGAATGGGTGTTCATTGGCTTCCCTGTGAATGAATGGGTGTTCATTGGCTTCCCTGTGAATGAATGGGTGTTCATTGGCTTCCCTGTGAATGAATGGGTGTTCATTGGCTTCCCTTGCTATTCAAAATGGCACCATTGTTGTTGTTCCCGCTGGCTGCTTGGCCTTATTAGGTGGGTCATGTTCAGTGCAGCACAGAGGATTTTCAAACCAACCTTTAAAATTGCCGATACTTCCTCAATTCCAGACTTGGAAGAAAACATCTTCTAAACGTCCATGTCTAGTTGCAGGGAGGTTCGTTTGAATTTAGAAATGGCTCTGTTATTAAAATAAATCATTGAATTTAGAAAATGCTCTGATATTAAAATAAATTAATAAATTATTAAAATAAATCATTGAATTTAGAAAATGCTCTGATATTAAAATAAATTAATAAATTATTAAAATAAATCATTGAATTTATAAAATGCTCTGTTATTAAAATAAATAAACGTGTTTTGCTCCATGAAGTAATCCAACAATGTTGTACGCCTCCATCTTGTTTGTTCAAAATATTGTCTCCGTTGATTGTGGACAGGTGAGTGTCATCATGACATGCAGCACTTTGGGGTGTCCACATTGATGGGTCGCTTTTTAAAAAAACATTTTTTTACAGAGCTAAATTTTCTAAATTCAAATGAGCCTATTGAAACTAGACATGGAAGTCTATGTAACAGTATAACTTTACACCGTCCCCTCGCCCATACCCGGGTGCGAGCCAGGGACCCTCTGCACACATCAACAACAGTCACCCTCGAAGCATCGTTACCCATCGCTCCACAAAAGTCGCGGCCCTTTGCAGAGCAAAGGGGAACTACTACTTCCAAGGTCTCAGAGAGAGTGACGTTACCGATTGAAAAGCTGACGTCACTGATTGAAACGCTATTTAGCGCGCACCGCTAACTAAGCTAGCCGTTTCACATCCGTTACATCTAGAAGACATGTTGTCTTCCAACTTGGAAATTGAGCAAGTACCGTCATGTAAAAAGGTGGTAGAAAATTCTCTGTGCTACAGTTACCTACCTAATAATGCCTCTCGGCCAGCTGGAACTGCACTGACGGCCTGAGTAGGTGATATTTTTATGGCTACCCTAGCTGGCTGGCATACTGTACATATCAGTGTTGAATACAGTCTTATCGATAAGACAGTAATACACAATTCATTTTTATAAACAGCCTGAAACGAATGCCTACAAAATCATGTAAAAAGTCGGTTACAAGCCAGAATGTAGATTAAACCTTTAAGAGCCAGTTGGTCCTGTATATGTTTCCTTCTGCACCGAGGTAAAAGTAGTTTTATATTGGATATTCGATTCTCTCGTCAATAGCTATTGAACCAAGCATGCCATGAAAATGTTAAATACTGAATCTGTGGATGGAGAACAAATCGACACCTTTAATGTGTAAATCTTTTAAAAGGATAAAAAATAAAAAATTAAGTGTATTGTTTTCCATCCTCCCCTGGTTCAAAATATACCCTGTTCATTGTCATGGTTCATTTGCTATTGATGAGAGAGAACAGAATATCCAATATCAAACTAGGCTTAACTATACCTACCTGCTGTCTTGGGTAAACAATACTTTGCTGTGGATATTTTGTCAAAAATCTAAAGCAGTTGAAGCACAAACTGCACAGATAACCGGTAGAGTAAGTCTAAATGGTATTTTATTCAACATTCTGGCTAGTAATGTAAGAAACATTTACACAATTGCGCAGGCATTAGTTTCAGGCTGTGTTGAATATTGCATTAAATCATTTACATGCTGCTGTCCAGTGGAGGCATTTGCTCCGCCTACACCTCGACATCTTCACGCTTGTGACACTTTTGAAATGTGGGTCAAAAGGAAAATAAAAGTATTATCGGATGATAACATGATAATCTAGATAGATGGCCTCCTAAGGATAGCAATTCTGTTTGTAGGATACGGAATATATGTCTAAGGTTAGTAGGTGTTCTAGATATTTGGAGACATAAGAAGCCAGATAAGATGATGTTTACATGGAGGACCAAAGATGTATCTATACAATCCCATATTGACTTCTGGCTGATATCTGAAGATATGGCCGAGAAGGTTGATACAGTCTCGATTGAACCATCGATTTTAACACACCACAAAGTGATCTCAATAAAGATAAATATGCACGGTTTGTCAACAAAACAGTTAGTAAAGGTTACTGGTAAATGAACAAGAGAATTAAGTATTTAAGAAGGAAGTAGCAGGAATTATTGATAAATACTGGAATTGTGGCTGTGTTATGAATACGTTAGGAAGTTACTGGGAGCTAATGAAATTTCATTAAGGCTTTTGGCTATTTCAATGGGGAAAGAAATTGCTCGTGCCAAGAGAGAGAGAGCATATGACATCATAAAGGGGATAATGGATTATACTAAAAAAAACGTAACTCACTAATCAGGAATTACTGGAGCTATCATCATTGCAAATGCAGTTCGACTGTATCTACGAGGAAAAGGCCCGAGGAGCGTTTGTAAGATCAAGACCAAAATGGATGGAAGAGGGAAGAAATAAAATATATATATATATATTTCTTTAATTTAGAAAAAGGGGCAGGTGAAAAGACTTCCATATGTAAATGAATGATTAATAATAATCCCGATGAGAATACAAAAGAAATCTATATTGGCCGAGGCATTAGGCAGGGCTGCCCAATTAGTCTATTTGTATTTGTTACTCAAATTATGGCTCTTCATATCAAGAAATTTAATTTTCAAGGTGTTTCAGCACTTGGAAATTAATTTAAACTGTGTCAACTGGCTGATGATACCACCATATTTTTAAGAGACAGGAATGAGGTTTCTAAAGCAGTTTCCTGTATTGAAGACTTTTCCTTAGTTTCGGGTTTGAAAATTAATATAAATTAAATTAGTCTTATTTCCACTCAAGGGTAGTGTTTTAAAGGAAGCATATGTTATCCCAATCAAATATAAAGTTAATTATCTTGGAATTGTTATATGCAAGGATGAAAAAAACGAGTGAATTAAACTTTAACCCCATTAATGAGAAAACAAAGAAGAAATTGAACCTCTGGTTGCTGAGAGATATTTTGTTATACAGTCTGGGTTTATTGTCCAAAAATGAAAGGATTATATTAGCTCAGGAAGGATTATATTAGCTCAGTTTATGTCTCGTTATCACTTGAATTGTCCCGTAAAATTGTAAAGGACTTAGATAAGATTGTTTATCATTTTATTTGGAGGAACAAGCCTCACTATCTGCAAAAATATATTCTCACTAATACCCAAGAACACGGAGGTCTCTAAATAATAAAATAAATTGGATTCTGAAGTAGAAGCAGAACAGTATTTGGAATGTCTTCCCCAAGTGTTTATTGGACTCAGTTGGTGGTTTAGAATGTTTGCTTCGATGTCATTTTGATATTGATAAAATCCCAGTAACGTTGGCCAAATTCCATAAGCAGGACATTTTAGCTTGGATGTTAGCGTATAAACACAATTTTTCCCCTCACAGATACTTTATATGGAACAAGAAAAGATATACGATTTTAAAAAATAAGTATTTTTTTCCGTAACTGGTTTGAGAATAATATATAATAATACTAATATATGCCATTTAGCAGACGCTTTTATCCAAAGCGACTTACAGTCATGTGTGCATACATTCTACGTATGGGTGGTCCCGGGAATCGAACCCACTACCCTGGCGTTACAAGCGCCATGCTCTACCAACTGTGCTACTGTGCTACTGTGCTGACCAACCAAATGATTTTGGTTGGTCAGTTACTGAATGAGGATGGATATTTACTCTCACATGGGGAATTTCTTGATAAGTTTAAAATTCCAATAACCCCAAAAGAATATGCAATTGTTTTTGATGCGATTCCAAGGAGGTTTGTTTCTCTTTTAAATCCCTCTGTGGTTGATGTAAGTAACGTAGATTTACATGAAAATATATTCATTAGCAATATTATTAACACCAAAGATAATTGTAGTAATAAACAGATTAGGAATATTGTTTGTGATACTACAATTCCCTCAGCAAGATAATTTTGGTCAGATATCTATGGTGATATACAAATGGGGGAAAACATGGAAAATTGCTAACAAATATTGTATCAGTAACAAAGTAAAGGTAAATTCATTTAAAATGTTACATATAATTTATCCTGTGAAACATGTTTTGGAAAGATTCAAGCTGAATATTGACTATAAATGTGATTTCTGTGGAATGGAGAAGTAGACCATTTTGCCTGTATTTATAGCAGAATGTTTTGGATTGACATACAGTATTTCTTACAACAACAAAATAGGACCGGTTGTACTATTTAATGGTTTTGATATAATTATTTATTTCAGAAATTCTGACATAGATGTAGTATATTTAATTTAACTGCTAATAATTCTCATATTCACAAATACAAATGGTCCATTTCAAAACCTAACTTTTTTCACTTTATAAATTAATTTAAACAATATGGCACTACTTTAACTCAAATGAAAAACACAAAAATAAAATTAAAACTCGTTGTATTATTAATTAATATGATTTGTTTGTTTTTAGGATTCCTGGAATTGTAAATAGTTTGCATGTATGTTCAAATATATACATATATATTATTTATTTTATTTATTAACAATATCAACAAACAAAAGAGGAATAATCACATGCAAACAAGCATACATAATAACTATTTACATTTTGCCAGGAATATATACATATA
Source organism: Oncorhynchus keta (assembly GCF_023373465.1). Classification (NCBI taxonomy): domain Eukaryota; kingdom Metazoa; phylum Chordata; class Actinopteri; order Salmoniformes; family Salmonidae; genus Oncorhynchus; species Oncorhynchus keta. Next base: position 3,617,924 of record NC_068449.1, read on the forward strand.
TATATACAATTACACCCTTCTCGGCAGGTGGTGACATTGGAATGACTCAATAACACCATCTGCCGGCTTTTGGGTTACAGCAGAGATCGTCTGGGTTACATTATAACGCTAAAGGGCTTTGGCTGCAGCCATTTAACGTTACTCCCTGGCTCATTCATACTGTACATATATATATATATATATATATATATATATATATATATATATATATATACACCTGATACTAGTTTGGGTACAGCAGAATAGCTGACCTAAACGTTAGTTGACTCACCTTGCCCACCTCGGCATTGCCAAGGCTGATCACTTTTACACGCAGTGATTTCTTGTTCTCGCGTCTCTTCTGCACATTCGTATCCATGCTGCTGATATTTAGCTATGTTAAATATTGTTGTTTGTTTGTTTGTTTATTTTTTTTACGTCGTCGTCGATGATGTTGGCTGTGAAGCTGGAATTCCACTAAAGTTAGATGTGTACAGTACGCTCCGCCTTAACTGGCTAGTAGACATTTACTCGATCTTAAAACCACCTCGTTTACAATTGTATAAGCCGCGCATCGTTATAGATCTGAATTAATATTAGACGAGCTATTCTGGACGAGTGAGACATGTATTTGTTCGGTTAGCTATCTAGCCTTCTTTTGCTATCGCCGCTGTTTTGCACAGCTTCGTCTGTCAATTTCTTATTCGCGGAAGCAGATTCGTTATGAAGTCAGATTTTAACAACAGAACTCAGTTGTGTTTCTATACATTTAATTCATAATCATACACAGCTGTTTGTATATCACGAAAAAAAAGTATATTATCTACAGCGAGTTCATCTTCATATAAACGTCGTTTTTTTTAACAATAGATTTTAAAGAGTAAAATCGGTTTTAACACTGGAAGCAGTTTCTATGGCAACAGCGAGACATGACAGCAGATTCGCGATGTGTCCTTGCACTGAAACGTGAACTATTTTGTGTGTATTTATTTGACCACTTTTAAAACACAATATAACCACACATGTGAATCGAGTACAATTGCCATTCTTTTCCATTGTGGTCCTCATGAAAATACATGAAAACAAAATACATGTCCTTCAGAAAGTATTCAACACCCCTTGACTTTTTCCACACATTTTGTTGTGTTACAGCCTGAATTTAAAATGTATTACATTTTTTAAAATGTCACTGGCCTACACACAATACCCCATAATGTCAAAGTGTAATTATGTTAAATTTAGTTTTACAAATTAATAAAATATTAAAAGCTGAAATGTCTTGAGTCAATAAGTATTCAAACCCTTTGAAGTTCAGGAGTACAAACGTGCTTAACAAGTCACATAATAAGTGCCCAGATCATCTCCACTACCATGGGATGTATTGTATCCTCCAGTCTTAACGAAGAGGGCCTCCTCTGGAGGGAAGGTCTGCTGCCTGATGTAAGGTGTCTGTTAGTCCAAAGCAGCAGTTCCCTTGATGTGTGCATCCATGGTCCGTATCAAATGTCATTTTATTTGTAACATGCGCCGAATACAACAGGTGTAGGTAGACATTACAATGAAATGCTGAATACAACAGGTGTAGGTAGACCTTACAATGAAATGCTGAATACAACAGGTGTAGGTAGACATTACAATGAAATGCTGAATACAACAGGTGTAGGTAGACATTACAATGAAATGCTGAATACAACAGGTGTAGGTAGACCTTACAATGAAATGCTGAATACAACAGGTGTAGGTAGACCTTACAATGAAATGCTGAATACAACAGGTGTAGGTAGACCTTACAATGAAATGCTGAATACAACAGGTGTAGGTAGACATTACAATGAAATGCTGAATACAACAGGTGTAGGTAGACCTTACAATGAAATGCTGAATACAACAGGTGTAGGTAGACATTACAATGAAATGCTGAATACAACAGGTGTAGGTAGACCTTACAATGAAATGCTGAATACAACAGGTGTAGGTAGACCTTACAATGAAATGCTGAATACAACAGGTGTAGGTAGACATTACAATGAAATGCTGAATACAACAGGTGTAGGTAGACATTACAATGAAATGCTGAATACAACAGGTGTAGGTAGACCTTACAATGAAATGCTGAATATAACAGGTGTAGTAGACCTTACAATGAAATGCTGAATACAACAGGTGTAGGTAGACATTACAATGAAATGCTGAATACAACAGGTGTAGGTAGACATTACAATGAAATGCTGAATACAACAGGTGTAGGTAGACATTACAATGAAATGCTGAATACAACAGGTGTAGGTAGACCTTACAATGAAATGCTGAATACAACAGGTGTAGGTAGACATTACAATGAAATGCTGAATACAACAGGTGTAGTAGACCTTACAATGAAATGCTGAATACAACAGATGTAGGTAGACCTTACAATGAAATGCTGAATACAACAGATGTAGGTAGACCTTACAATGAAATGCTGAATACAACAGGTGTAGGTAGACCTTACAATGAAATGCTGAATACAACAGGTGTAGGTAGACCTTACAATGAAATGCTGAATACAACAGGTGTAGGTAGACCTTACAATGAAATGCTGAATACAACAGGTGTAGTAGACCTTACAATGAAATGCGTACTTACAAGCCCTTAAACAACAATTAACAACACATGAAAATAAAAGTATCAAATAATTCAACAGCAGCAGTAAAATAACAATAGCGAGGCTATATACAGAGGGTACCGGTACAGAGTCAATGTGGAGGCTATATACAGAGGGTACCGGTACAGAGTCAATGTGGAGGCTATATACAGAGGGTACCGGTACAGAGTCAATGTGGAGGCTATATACAGAGGGTACCGGTACAGAGTCAATGTGGAGGCTATATACAGAGGGTACCGGTACAGAGTCAATGTGGAGGCTATATACAGAGGGTACCGGTACAGAGTCAATGTGGAGGCTATATACAGAGGGTACCGGTACAGAGTCAATGTGGATGCTATATACAGGGGGTACTGGTACAGAGTCAATGTGGAGGCTATATACAGAGGGTACCGGTACAGAGTCAATGTGGAGGATATATACAGAGGGGAGGATATATACAGGGGTACTGGTACTGAGTCAATGTGGAGGCTATATACAGGGGGTACCGATACAGAGTCAATGTGGAGGCTATATACAGGGGTACTGGTACAGAGTCAATGTGGAGGCTATATACAGGGGGTACCGGTACAGAGTCAATGTGGAGACTATATACAGGGGTACTGGTACAGAGTCAATGTGGAGGCTATATACAGGGGTGTACTGGTACAGAGTCAATGTGGAGGCTATATACAGGGGGTACCGGTACAGAGTCAATGCGGAGGTTATATACAGGGGGTACCGGTACAGAGTCAATGTGGAGGCTATATACAGGGGGTACTGGTACAGAGTCAATGTGGAGGTTATATACAGGGGGTACCGGTACAGAGTCAATGTGGAGGGTATATACAGAGGGTACTGGTACAGAGTCAATGTGGAGGCTATATACAGAGGGTACTGGTACAGAGTCAATGTGGAGGCTATATACAGGGGGTACCGGTACAGAATCAATGTGGAGGTTATATACAGGGGGTACCGGTACAGAGTCAATGTGGAGGCTATATACAGGGGGTACTGGTACAGAGTCAATGTGGAGGCTATATACAGGGGGTACTGGTACAGAGTCAATGTGGAGGGTATATACAGGGGGTACCGGTACAGAGTCAATGTGCGGGGGCATTGGTTTAGTCGAGGTAATTGAGGTAATATCTACATGTTGTCCTCTAAGTACTGTGGGGAAGTGCCAGAGTGCAATGTGAACCGCCTTAAGATCCAGTATGTTGATGTGAGCTATTGTCAATAGTGCTGACCATACACCATTGACCCCATTGACCATACACCATTGACCCCATTGACCATACACCATTGACCCCATTGACCATACACCATTGACCCCATTGACCATACACCATTGACCCATGACTGGTTCAATACAGCTCCCCATCCCTGTAGGGAGGCGTCTGTGGTCAAAGTCATCTGAACTGCATCTAAGAGAACTCCACTGGGAGTTTAAAGTGTAAGACACCTTCATTGTATTGCTCAATCAGCAACTCATTGAAATGGTCAGTTTTTTTTGTGTTTGTCCCTTCTGGGACGTAGATTGTGTCTGTAGTAGCATTGCTGTCTGGGCTGTACAACATGGACCTCAGCAGCCATCCAACTCTGAACTCACGCACTGTACAAAATATATACGAACCCCCCCACCAGACACAGTAAGTTGCTAGCTGGTATTAGCTGGAATTCTCTACAACAAAATGCACAACAAATATGCATCAAAAAACGCTGCATCTTATGTGTTGTGTTCTCATAACATTTGCAAACAAATGTATATAAATTGTACATTGAAATCATCACTTGGGAGTATAAAAATCACTTTTGACGTACAGTGCTTTGCAACCAACAACTTACCGCTGGTTTGGTGGTTGTTCAATGGGACGATTCTAATTATATTATATTATTATTATTATTATTATTATTATTATATTACGATTCTAACTGGAACATCCCCCCTCGTAAGCAAGCTACGCAAACCAGCCAATAAGATAACATGTTGAGTAGGCGAAGGCAAGACAAAACTACAACCAAAAACCCATTGGCTTAACAATAAAGTGGCAAGGGGAATCACCAATATAACCCTGTTACACTAGCAAGTCCTATCCACAGTAGGCTCCTAGCCCTGCCAAAGAGAAGAGCAAGTCCTATCCACAGTAGGCTACTAGCCCTACCTAAGACACTAGCAAGGCCTATCCACAGTAGGCTACTAGCCCTGCCTAAGACACTAGCAAGGCCTATCCACAGTAGGCTCCTAGCCCTGCCAAAGAGAAGAGCAAGGCCTATCCACAGTGGGCTACTAGCCCTACCTAAGACACTAGCAAGTCCTATCCACAGTGGGCTACTAGCCCTACCTAAGACACTAGCAAGTCCTATCCACAGTGGGCTACTAGCCCTACCTAAGACACTAGCAAGGCCTATCCACAGGGGGCTACTAGCCCTGCCAAAGAGAAGAGCAAGTCCTATCCACAGTGGGCTACTAGCCCTACCTAAGACACTAGCAAGGCCTATCCACAGTGGGCTACTAGCCCTACCTAAGACACTAGCAAGGCCTATCCACAGGGGGCTACTAGCCCTGCCAAAGAGAAGAGCAAGTCCTATCCACAGTGGGCTACTAGCCCTACCTAAGACACTAGCAAGGCCTATCCACAGGGGGCTACTAGCCCTGCCTAAGACACTAGCAAGGTCTATCCACAGTGGGCTACTAGCCCCGCCTAAGAGACTAGAAAGGCCTATCCTCTAGCCCTGCATTGATTGGAAGAGAGTTTGTTATTATGTTGTGTGACATGACAAAGTGTTCACATTGAGTTATGTGTACCAAATGGTACCCTATATAGTGGGAAGGTCTAAAGTAGTGCACTCTGTAGGGAATAGGGTACCCTTTGGGACACAGAAAACAGAGTGCACTACTTATTGATTTTAGTCAGCTCTTGTCATACTATTGTCCCTGTAGCTACACATGTTACACCCTGGCCGAGACTAAACTCTGTACCAGTACCAGACTTCCGACCACACCACTATGGGTTTACACTAAGAGCAGAGGAGCTTTGGATACACAGCTTCTTTCAGTGCAGGGAAAACATTTATATTTCATCTTTCATCATCACCATTATAGGGCTACAGTATGGGCTACCAGGGAATAGGGCTACCAGGGAATAGGGCAACCAGGGAATAGGGCTACCAGGGAATAGGGCTACCAGGGAATAGGGCAACCAGGGAATAGGGCAACCAGGGAATAGGGCAACCAGGGAATAGGGCAACCAGGGAATAGGGCTACCAGGGAATAGGGCAACCAGGGAATAGGGCTACCAGGGAATAGGGCAACCAGGAATAGGGCAACCAGGGAATAGTTAGGGGAATAGAGCTACCAGGGAATAGGGCAACCAGGGAATAGGGCTACCAGGGAATAGGGCTAACCAGGGAATAGGGCTACCAGGGAATAGTTCTGCAGTACCAGGCTACCAGAATAGGGCTACAGTATGGACTACCAGGGAATAGAGCTACAGGGAATAGGGCTACCAGGGAATAGAGCTACCAGGGAATAGGGCTACCAGGGAATAGGGCAACCAGGGAATAGGGCAACCAGGGAATAGGGCTACCAGGGAATAGGGCAACCAGGGAATAGGGCTACCAGGGAATAGGGCAACCAGGGAATAGGGCTACCAGGGAATAGGGCAACCAGGGAATAGGGCTACCAGGGAATAGGGCTACCAGGGAATAGGGCAACCAGGGAATAGGGCAACTAGGGAATAGGGCTACCAGGGAATAGGGCAACCAGGGAATAGGGCTACCAGGGAATAGGGCAACCAGGGAATAGGGCTACCAGGGAATAGGGCCACCAGGGAATAGGGCTACCAGGGAATAGGGCAACCAGGGAATATGGCTACCAGGGAATAGGGCAACCAGGGAATAGGGCTACCAGGGAATAGGGCTACCAGGGAATAGGGCAACCAGGGAATAGGGCAACCAGGGAATAGGGCAACCAGGGAATAGGGCTACCAGGGAATAGGGCCACCAGGGAATAGGGCTACCAGGGAATAGGGCCACCAGGGAATAGGGCTACCAGGGAGAAGGCCTGCAGTATGGGCTACCAGGGAATTGAGTTAGCAGGGAATAGAGCTACCAGGGAATAGTTCTGCAGTATGGGCTACCAGGGAATAGGGCTACCAGGGAATAGGGCTACAGTATGGGCTACCAGGGAATAGAGCTACCAGGGAATAGTTCTGCAGTATGGGCTACCAGGGAATAGGGCTACAGTATGGACTACCAGGGAATAGAGCTACAGTATGGGCAACCAGGGAATAGGGCTACCAGGGAATAGGCCTACCAGGGAATAGAGCTGCCAGGGAATATAGCTACCAGGGAATAGAGCTACCAGGGAATAGAGCTACCAGGAAATATAGCTACCAGGGAATAGAGCTACCAGGGAATAGAGCTACCAGGGAATAGAGCTACCAGGGAATAGAGATACCAGAGAATAGAGCTACCAGGGAATAGAGCTACCAGGGAATAGAGATACCAGGGAATAGAGCTACCAGAGAATAGAGCTACCAGGGAATATAGCTACCAGGGAATAGAGATACCAGGGAATAGAGCTACCAGGGAATAGAGCTACCAGGGAATATAGCTACCAGGGAATAGAGATACCAGAGAATAGAGCTACCAGAGAATAGAGCTACCAGGGAATAGAGCTACCAGGGAATAGAGCTACCAGGGAATAGAGCTACCAGGGAATAGAGCTACAGTATGGGCTACCAGAGAATAGAGTTACCAGGGAATAGAGCTACAGTATGGGCTACCAGGGAATAGAGCTACCAGGGAATAGAGCTACCAGGGAATAGAGCTACAGTATGGGATACCAGAGAATAGAGCTACCAGGGAATAGAGCTACCAGGGAATAGAGCTACAGTATGGGCTACCAGAGAATAGAGCTACCAGGGAATAGAGCTACCAGGGAATAGGGATACAGTATGGGCTACCATGGAGACAGGGTTGTTTAAACAATAGTGGATCTTATCTGTACTTTGCTCTCTGGTGATGAGAGGATTGAGCATGTGTTGTTGACGTTTGAGAGAGAGAGAGAGTGGAAACTGAGCTGCACTTCCTAATCTCCTGCCAAATGTATGACCATATTAGAGACACATATTTCCCTCAGATTACACAGACCCACAAAGAATTCAAAAGCAAATCCAATTTTGATAAACTCCCATATCTACTGGGTGAAATACCACAGTGTCCCGTCACAGCAGCAATATTTGTGACCTGTTGCCACTAGAAAATGACAACCAGTGAAGAAGAAAGATCATTGTAAATACAACCCATATATATGTTTATTTATTTTCCCTTTTGTACTTTAACTATTTGCACATCATTACAACACTGTATATAGACATAATGTGACATTTGAAATACCTTTTTTATGAGTCTGTTGACTGTACATTTTTTATTGTTTCTTTCACTTTTGTTTATTATCTATTTAACGTGCCTTGACAATGTTAACATTCTGTATGTTTCCAATGCCAATAAAGCCCCTTAAGTTGAAATTGAATTGAGAGAGAGAGAGAGAGACTAACCAGCTAAGTGAGTGAAAAGAGGGAGGGAGGGAGGGAGGGAGGGAGGGAGGGAGGGAGGGAGGGAGTGAGGGAAACAGAAGGAGGGAGGGAGGAGGGAAGGAAAACAGACGGAGGGAAGGAGGGAGGGAGGGAGGGAGGCATGTCAGTTTGGTGAGAGGAGTGAAAGTACCAAGGCTCAACTCAGTCCTCCAACAACACCAGGCTGCTGTAGAGCACTCAGTCTTTCTCTCTCTACCCCTGCATTTTTCAGACACCCCATCCTCTCTTCCATTCTTCATCCTCTCCTTCCTTCCTCTTTCGATGGCTTGGTGACCTCTGGTCTGCTTGTCACTTCCTGAGCCCTTTGACCTTTAACCCCAGGGAGTGCCGGGAGACCAGCAATTCCTCAGGACAAGATGCCCCTGACCGTCCCCGGTCTCCCTCGTCTCCCTCGTCGTCTCCCCCGCCTCCCGTCTCTTCCCAGGCTGCATGGTGTGCCCATGCCCCATCTGCCCATTCCGCCTGGCCTCTGCCAGGGGCCTCGGAGGCTGCTGCTGGACTGCACCTCTGTCCTGGACCATCTCCCGGTCTCAGGTAGATACCCTCTGACCTCTCACCTTCCACAGGACAATCTCTCAGTCTCAGGTAGGTCCCCTCTGACCTCTCACCTCCCACAGGACAATCTCTCAGTCTCAGGTAGGTCCCCTCTGACCTCTCACCTCCCACAGGACATTCTCTCGGTCTCAGGTAGGTACCCTCTGACCCTTCACCTCCCACAGGACCATCTCCCTGTTTCAGGTAGGTACCCTCTGACCTCTCACCTCTCAGGTAGGTACCCTCTGACCCCTCACCTCCCACAGGACCATCTCCCTGTTTCAGGTAGGTACCCTCTGACCTCTCACCTCCCACAGGACAATCTCTCAGTCTCAGGTAGGTCCCCTCTGACCTCTCACCTCCCACAGGACCATCTCCCTGTTTCAGGTAGGTACCCTCTGACCTCTCACCTCTCACAGGACAATCTCCCTGTTTCAGGTAGGTACCCTCTGACCTCTCACCTCTCACAGGACCATCTCCCTGTCTCAGGTAGGTACCCTCTGACCTCTCACCTCTCACAGCACCATCTCCCTGTCTCAGGTAGGTACCCTCTGACCTCTCACCTCTCACAGGACAATCTCCCTGTTTCAGGTAGGTACCCTCTGACCTCTCACCTCTCACAGGACCATCTCCCTGTCTCAGGTAGGTACCCTCTGACCTCTCACCTCTCACAGGACAATCTCCCTGTTTCAGGTAGGTACCCTCTGACCTTTAACCTAATCTCAAATCAAATTTTATTTTGTCACATAAATGTGTTTAGCATCATTACACAGCTTTATTACCCATACAATACACCACTGTTGGGTGTCACATGAGATGTACAATGTGAGTAGAGAGAAAGGCAGGTAGGTTTTCACCCTTATTTCAATAGTATGTCTTTGTGAGTTGTTGTAGACTGTTAGGTTGTCTAGTTGTTGCTGTATGTGGACTGTTAGGTTGTTGCTGTATGTAGACTGTTAGGTTGTCTAGTTGTTGCTGTATGTAGACTGTTAGGTTGTCTAGTTGTTGCTGTATGTAGACTGTTAGGTTGTCTAGTTGTTGCTGTATATGGACTGTTAGGTTGTTGCTGTATGTAGACTGTTAGGTTGTTGTTGTTGCTGTATGTAGACTGTTAGGTTGTCTAGTTGTTGCTGTATGTAGACTGTTAGGTTGTCTAGTTGTTGCTGTATGTAGACTGTTAGGTTGTTGCTGTATGTAGACTGTTAGGTTGTCTAGTTGTTGCTGTATGTAGACTGTTAGGTTGTCTAGTTGTTGCTGTATGTAGACTGTTAGGTTGTCTAGTTGTTGCTGTATGTAGACTGTTAGGTTGTCTAGTTGTTGCTGTATGTAGACTGTTAGGTTGTCTAGTTGTTGCTGTATGTAGACTGTTAGGTTGTCTAGTTGTTGCTGTATGTGGACTGTTAGGTTGTTGCTGTATAGTGGACTGTGTTGTCCTGGTTGTTGCTGTTAGGTTGTTGTTGCTGTATGTAGACTGTTAGGTTGTAGACTGTTAGGTTGTCTAGTTGTTGCTGTATGTAGACTGTTAGGTTGTCTAGTTGTTGCTGTATGTAGACTGTTAGGTTGTCTAGTTGTTGCTGTATGTAGACTGTTAGGTTGTCTAGTTGTTGCTGTATGTAGACTGTTAGGTTGTTGCTGTATGTGGACTGTTAGGTTGTCTAGTTGTTGCTGTATGTGGACTGTTAGGTTGTCTAGTTGTTGCTGTATGTAGACTGTTAGGTTGTCTAGTTGTTGCTGTATGTAGACTGTTAGGTTGTCTAGTTGTTGCTGTATATGGACTGTTAGGTTGTCTAGTTGTTGCTGTATGTAGACTGTTAGGTTGTCTAGTTGTTGTGTATGTATGTCTAGTTGTTGCTGTATGACTGTTAGGTTGTTGCTGTATGTAGACTGTTAGGTTGTCTAGTTGTTGCTGTATGTAGACTGTTAGGTTGTCTGTTGTTGCTGTATGTTGTTACTGTTAGGTTGTCTAGTTGTTGCTGTATGTAGACTGTTAGGTTGTTGCTGTATGTAGACTGTTAGGTTGTCTAGTTGTTGCTGTATGTAGACTGTTAGGTTGTTGCTGTATGTGGACTGTTAGGTTGTCTAGTTGTTGCTGTATGTAGACTGTTAGGTTGTCTAGTTGTTGCTGTATGTAGACTGTTAGGTTGTTGCTGTATGTGGACTGTTAGGTTGTCTAGTTGTTGCTGTATGTGGACTGTTAGGTTGTCTAGTTGTTGCTGTATGTAGACTGTTAGGTTGTTGCTGTATGTGGACTGTTAGGTTGTCTAGTTGTTGCTGTATGTAGACTGTTAGGTTGTCTAGTTGTTGCTGTATGTAGACTGTTAGGTTGTCTAGTTGTTGCTGTATGTAGACTGTTAGGTTGTCTAGTTGTTGCTGTATGTGGACTGTTAGGTTGTTGCTGTATGTAGACTGTTAGGTTGTTGCTGTATGTAGACTGTTAGGTTGTCTAGTTGTTGCTGTATGTGGACTGTTAGGTTGTCTAGTTGTTGCTGTATGTAGACTGTTAGGTTGTTGCTGTATGTAGACTGTTAGGTTGTCTAGTTGTTGCTGTATGTAGACTGTTAGGTTGTCTAGTTGTTGCTGTATGTAGACTGTTAGGTTGTCTAGTTGTTGCTGTATGTAGACTGTTAGGTTGTCTAGTTGTTGCTGTATGTAGACTGTTAGGTTGTCTAGTTGTTGCTGTATGTGGACTGTTAGGTTGTCTAGTTGTTGCTGTATGTGGACTGTTAGGTTGTCTAGTTGTTGCTGTATGTAGACTGTTAGGTTGTCTAGTTGTTGCTGTATGTAGACTGTTAGGTTGTCTAGTTGTTGCTGTATGTAGACTGTTAGGTTGTCTAGTTGTTGCTGTATGTGACTGTTACTTGTTGCTGTAGGTTGTCTAGTTGTTGCTGTATGTAGACTGTTAGGTTGTCTAGTTGTTGTTGTATGTAGACTGTTAGGTTGTCTAGTTGTTGCTGTATGTGGTTAGGTTGTTGCTGTATGTAGACTGTTAGGTTGTCTAGTTGTTGCTGTATATGGACTGTTAGGTTGTCTAGTTGTTGCTGTATATGGACTGTTAGGTTGTCTAGTTGTTTCTGTGTTATTAAAGTGCTGTCCTGTGAGTGGAGTTGAAGCAGATTACCTCTGACTGAGCTGCTTCACATGGAAGGGATCTTTAGGCCAGAGCCCTGTGGGATGCAGCCAACAACTCCCACACTGCTCTCTGGCACAACTGGCTGAAATTGGTCTAATTTTACACAACAACATGGAAGCCTTTGTGATCTTTTAACTAGGTACAGTAGGTGTGGGTACTGGGTACTGTGATGCTGTGGATGAGGATACTGTGATGCTGTGGATGAGGTTACTGTGATGCTGTGGATTCTGTGGATGAGGTTACTGTGATGCTGTGGATGAGGATACTGTGATGCTGTGGATGAGGTTACTGTGATGCTGTGGATGAGGATATTGTGATGCTGTGGATGAGGTTAAAACACAAGCGTTTTTCTACACCCACAATAACATCTGCTAAACATGTAAATGTGACCATTTGATTTGATTTTGTACTATTTGTGGATGAGATCATTTATTAATCAGTGTAATACTCTGTTCTGAGGACAGGGACAGGGGAGGGAGGACTGGGGGAGGGAGGACTGGGGGGAGGGAGGACTGGGGGAGGGAGGACTGGGGGCGGGAGGACTGGGGGAGGGAGGGATGGGGAGGGAGGACTGGGGGAGGGATGGGGAGGGAGGGAGGACTGGGGGAGGGAGGACTGGGGGAGGGAGAACTGGGGGAGGGAGGGATGGGGAGGGAGGACTGGGGGAGGGAGGGATGGGGAGGGAGGGAGGACTGGGGGAGGGAGGACTGGGGGAGGGAGGACTGGGGGCGGGAGGACTGGGGGAGGGAGGGATGGGGAGGGAGGACTGGGGGAGGGAGGGATGGGGAGGGAGGGAGGACTGGGGGAGGGAGGACTGGGGGCGGGAGGACTGGGGGAGGGAGGGATGGGGAGGGAGGACTGGGGGAGGGAGGGATGGGGAGGGAGGGAGGACTGGGGGAGGGAGGGAGGACTGGGGGAGGACTGGGGGAGGGAGGGAGGACTGGGGGAGGGAGGGAGGACTGGGGGAGACAGTGATGAAAGTATAGCTACGCCAATTGATTTTCTTTCTGTTTTTTTCTGTCACGTTATCCCCTCCTCTCTCTCTCTCTCTCTCTCTCTCTCTCTCTCTCTCTCTCTCTCTCTCTCTCTCTCTCTCTCTCTGTCTCTCTGTCTCTCTGTCTCTCTCTCTAACACGCCTGCTCACTCCAGCACGGTCTCTCTCTCTCTCTCTCTCTCTCTCTCTCTCTCTCTCTCTCTCTCTCTCTCTCTCTCTCTCTCGCTCTCTCGCTCTCTCGCTCTCTCTCTCTCTCTCTCTCTCTCTCTCTCTCTCTCTCTCTCTCTCGCTCTCTCGCTCTCTCTCGCTCTCTCGTCTCTCTCTCTCTCTCTCTCTCTCTCTCTCTCTCGCTCTCTCGCTCTCTCGCTCCCTCTCTCTCTCTCTCTCTCTCTCTCTCTCTCTCTCTCTCTCTCTCTCTGTCTCTCTCTCTCTCTAATGCGCCTGCTCACTCCAGCACGGTCTCTGTCTCTGCTACCTCTGTAACTGCGCATGCATGAATGAAGAGTGGGGCGTGTGTTCTGTGCTGCGAGGATTAACATCACAGAGTACGGGGTATGTCTGGCTCTCTGAGGGTGTGTGTGTACCAGTGTGTGTGTACCAGTGTGTGTGTGTGTGTGTGCGTGTGTGCACAAGCATTGTTCTCAAGCTCAGTGCTTCTGCAGCCAAGGTCATAGGAGCCTGGTCACATGCACAGTGTGTGAGCGAGGCAGCGAGGCAGCGAACGAGAGCGAGTGAGTGTGAAGAGTAACGGTCTCTCTCGGTGTGAAAAGCAGGGGGTGGGGACCTCATCAATTCATCCATTCATGTACGGTAAGGATGCTGTTTGTGCGCGCGCGTGTGTAAGTACGTGTGTGGAGTTTGTTTTCCTCTGTGTCCTTGCTCAACATGTCTAGTTGTAGGAGTCGGAGTCTGTCTAGTTGGTGTCAACAGCAGGTGTTTTTGTCTGTGTGCTTTTGCATTGTGCGTGTGTGCGTGTGTGTGTGTGTGTGTGTGTGTGTGTGTGTGTGTGTGTGTGTGTGTGTGTGTGTGTGTGTGTGTGTGTGTGTGTGTGTGTGTGTGTGTGTGTGTGTGTGTGTGTGTGTGTGTGTGTGTGCGCTCTGGGCTTTCTTTCACTGTCATGGGAACGTGATGCTGAAGCAACAGATTGTGCGTGAATGGATTAGCTATTGTACGTCTCACTGAAGCTAACTACTGTACACACACAGAGCAGATGTTTAAACAAAACGGGAGGCATGTTATCACACACACACACACACACACACACACACACACACACACACACACACACACACACACACACACACACACACACACACACACACACACACACACACACACACACACACACACACACACGAATGAAATAAATCAATAATAAATTTGTCACATACACATGGTTAGCAGATGTTAATGCGAGTGTAGCGAAATGCTTGATCAATCGATTGGTCGGTCTGCTGGGTCGTTTATATTATCAGTCTTGAGTTTCTTCCCTGTCTCATTGGATCGGAGGAGAGAATGATTGACAAGCGTTGTGTTCCTGTGATTGACATGCTTGTTGACATGCAGCATAGAGAGCATGCAGTCTGGAAACGAGCCTTACTAAACCCTACTGTGTGGAAGGAT
>NC_068449.1:3652409-3657409 GCF_023373465.1 Oncorhynchus keta
TCATGTACTCAATCCAGGTCAGGACCGTCACATCCTCATATCAGCATTTAGCCACAACAGTATCTGCTGCTATGTCTAGTATGGTTTCACATCACTCAATGACTAAAATATAATTTTTCTTCTCTTCTCTCCTGGCTCCTCTCCTGTCCTGTCTCCTCTCCTCTCCTGTCCTGTCCTGTCCTCTCCTCTCCTCTCCTCTCCTCTCCTCTCCTCTCCTCTCCTCTCCTCTCCTCTCCTCTCCTCTCCTCTCCTCTCCTCTCCTGTTCTGTCTCCTCTCCTGGCTCCTCTCCTGTCCTCTCCCATCTCCTCTCCTGTCTACTCTCCTGTCCTGTCTCCTCTCCTGTCCTGTCTCCTCTCCTGTCTCCTCTCCTCTCCTCTCCTGTCTCCTCTCCTGTCCTGTCTCCTCTCCTCTCCTCTCCTCTCCTCTCCTCTCCTGTCTCCTCTCCTGTCCTGTCTCCTCTCCTGTCCTGTCTCCTCTCCTCTCCTGTCTCCTCTCCTGTCCTGTCTCCTGTCCTGTCCTGTCTCCTCTTCTCTCCTGTCTCCTCTCGTGTCCTGTCTCCTCTCCTCTCCTGTCTCTTCTCCTGTCCTGTCTCCTGTCCTGTCCTGTCTCCTCTCATCTCCTGTCCCCTCTCCTGTTTCCTCTCCTGTCCCCTCTCCTGTCTCCTCTCCTGTCCTGTCCTGTCTCCTCTCCTGTCTCCTCTCCTGTCCTGTCTCCTGTCTCCTGTCCTGTCTCCTCTCCTGTCTCCTCCTGTCTCCTCTCCTGTCCTGTCTCCTCTCCTGTCCTGTCTCCTCTCCTGTCCTGTCTTCTCTCCTGTCTCGTCTCCTGTCTCCTCTCATGTCCTGTCCCCTCTCCTGTCTCCTCTCCTCTCCTGTCTCCTGTCTCCTGTCCTGTCTCCTCTCCTGTCTCCTCTCCTGTCCTGTCTTCTCTCCTGTCTCGTCTCCTGTCTCCTGTCCTGTCCTGTCCCCTCTCCTGTCTCCTCTCCTCTCCTGTCCTGTCCTGTCCCCTCTCCTGTCTCCTCTCCTGTCCTGTCCTGTCTCCTCTCCTGTCTCCTCCTCTCCTGTCCTGTCTCATCTCCTCTCCTCTCCTGTCTCCTCTCTCCTCCATTCCTTTCTCTAGTCACAGCATTCTCACCTGGTTATTCAGCAGCTGCTGGGTCATCTAGATGCCAACAGTAAGAGTTCAGCCACAGTGCGTGCTGGGATAGTGGAGGTCCTGTCTGAGGCTGCTGTCATTGAGGCCAGTGGCTCTGTGGGTAAGTGTGTGGTTTTTTTTTTTTTTTTTGCGGGAATACGAAAGCACCCAATCCCAAATTAAATTGACCCAAATTGACCCATTGTTTTCTAGGCTCTCATTGAGATCTGAGAGGATTGTATTGTCAGGTTGGTTTCCAACGTCAACGATGTCTAAAAGACAGAAGGCTGTGTGGTGTTTTGATTTTTGCTTGAACCTTTATTTAAATAGACAGTTAAGTTTTTATTCATCATGACGTCCTACCAGAAGGCAAAAGGCCTCATGCGGGACTGTATCTGTACCATGACCCATAGGACAAAACATCACGACAAGAGAGGCACCACAATACTACATAAAGAGAGACCTAAGACACATGCCAACAACATGGTAGCACCACAACATGGCAGCAACACAACATGGTAGCACCACAACATGGTAGCAACACAACATGGTAGCAACACAACATGGTAGCAACACAACATGGTAGCAACACAACATGGCAGCAACACAACATGGTAGCACCACAACATGGCAGCAACACAACATGGTAGCAACACAACATGGCAGCAACACAACATGGTAGCAACACAACATGGTAGCAACACAACATGGCAGCAACACAACATGGTAGCACCACAACATGGCAGCAACACAACATGGCAGCAACACAACATGGTAGCAACACAACATGGCAGCAACACAACATGGTAGCACCACAACATGGCAGCAACACAACATGGCAGCAACACAACATGGTAGCACCACAACATGGTAGCAACACAACATGGTAGCAACACAACATGGTAGCAACACAACATGGTAGCAACACAAAATGGTAGCACCACAACATGGCAGCAACACAACATGGCAGCAACACAACATGGTAGCAACATAACATGGTAGCAACACAACATGGTAGCAACACAACATGGTAGCAACACAACATGGTAACAACATAACATGACAACAACACAACATGGCAGCAACATGGTAGCAACACAACATGGCAGCAACATAACATGACAACAACACAACATGGTATCAACACAACATGGCATCAACATAACATGACAACAACACAGCATGACAACAACATGGTAGCAACACAATATGGCAGCAACACAACATGGTAGCAACACAACATGGTAGCACCACAACATGGTAGCAACATAACATGACAACAACACCACATGACAACAACACAACATGACAACAACATGGTAGCACCACAACATGGTAGCAACATAACATGACAACAACACAACATGACAACAACACAGCATGACAACAACATGGTAGCAACACAATATGGCAGCAACACAACATGGTAGCAACACAACATGGTAGCACCACAACATGGTAACACAACATGGTAGCAACACAACATGACAACAACACAGCATGACAACAACATGGTAGCAACACAATATGGCAGCAACACAACATGGTAGCAACACAACATGGTAGCAACACAACATGGTAGCAACACAACATGGTAGCAACACAACATGGTAGCAACATAACATGACAACAACACCACATGACAACAACACAACATGACAACAACATGGTAGCAACACAACATGGCACAAACATTCTTGGTCACAGACAACAGCACAAAGGGAAAGAAGGTAGAGACAACAATACATCACACAAAGCAGCCACAACTGTCAGTAAGAGGGTCCATGATTGAGTCTTTGAATGAAGAGGTGGAGATAAAACTGTCCAGTTTGCTGCGAACTGAAAAGAGGAGCGACCCAGGGATGTGTTTGCTTTGGGGACCTTTAACAGAATGTGACTGGCAGAACGGATGTTGTATGTGGAGGATGAGGGCTGCAGCAGGTGTCTCATATATGGGGAAGTGAGCCCTAAGAGGGTTTTATAAATAAGCATCAACCAGTGGGTCTTGTGGCGGGTATACAGAGATGACAGTTTACAGAGGAGTATAGAGTGCAGTGATGTGTCCTATAAGGAGCATTGGTGGAAAATCTGATGGCCAAATGGTAAAGAACATCTAGTCGCTCGAGAGCACCCTTACCTGCCGATCTATGAATTACGTCTCCGTAATCTGGCATGGGTAGGATGGTCATCTGAATCAGGGTTAGTCTGGCAGCTGGGGTGAAAGTGGAGCGATTACGAGGGAGACAGAGCCTGTCATTGTCCTGTTATTGTGTATAATGGCCACTAGAGGGAGACAGAGCCTGTCATTGTCCTGTTATTGTGTATAATGGCCACTAGAGGAAGACAGAGCCTGTCATTGTCCTGTTGTTGTGTATAATGGCCACTAGAGGGAGACAGAGCCTGTCATTGTCCTGTTATTGTGTATAATGGCCACTCGAGGGAGACAGAGCCTGTCATTGTCCTGTTATTGTGTATAATGGCCACTAGAGGGAGACAGAACCTGTCATTGTGTATAATGGCCACTAGAGGGAGACAGAGCTTGTCATTTCTTTTAAACCTTTATTCTTTAAACCTTTATTTAACTAGGCAAGTCAGTTAAGAACACATTTTTAACTTCAATGATGGCATAGGAACAGTGGGTTAACTGCCTTATTCAGGGGCAGAATGAATGACCTTGTCAGCTCGGGGATTCGATCCAGGAACCTTTCGGTTACGAGCACAACGCTCTAACCACGAGGTTCCCTCTCGTCATTATCCTGTTATTGTGTATAATGGCCACTAGAGGGAGACAGCCTGTTATTGTCAATAAATTACAGGTACTGCATTCTAGATATAGTATTGCTCAAATAACATACACAACCAACAATTGTGTGCGTGGGTCTGTTTGTGTGGTGTGTACGTGTGTTTGTGTTTGTGTGTATGTGTGTGTGTGTGTGTGTGTGTGTATGTGTGTGTTTGTGTGTGTGTGTTTGTGTGTGTGTATGTGTGTGTGTGTTGTGTGTGTGTGTTTGTGTGTGTGTATGTGTTTGTGTGTGTGTGCGTGTGTGTGTGCGTGTGTGTGTGTGTGTGTGTGTGTGTGTGTGTGTGTGTGTGTGTGTGTGTGTGTGTGTGTGTGTGTGTGTGTGTGTGTGTGTGTGTGTGTGTGTGTGTGTGTGTGTGTGTGTGTGTGTGTGTGTGTGTGTGTGTGTGTGTGTGTGTGTGTGTGTGTGTGTGTGTGTGTGTGTGTGTGTGTGTGTGTGTAGGCCCAACAGTACTGGAGGTATTTAACACCCTGTTGAAACAGTTGAGGCTGAGTGTGGACTATGAACTGACTGGAAGCTGTGACCCATATTGCAACAACAAGACAACTACTGACCAGGAGAGACAACTACAGGAGGCTGTGATCAAGACCATTGGTCAGTAGGGGTGTGTGTGTGTGTGTGTGTGTGTGTGTGTGTGTGTGTGTGTGTGTGTGTGTGTGTGTGTGTGTGTGTGTGTGTGTTTTGTGTCCTCACAAGGATAGTAAAAAAAAAATCTGACAAGTGGGGACCTCTTTCTCCCCAAAAGAGGGGTTAAGATTAGGGTTAGGGGTTAGCTTAGTGGTCAAGGTGTGGGGTGTGGGGTTAAGATTAGGGTTAGGGGTTAGGTTAGTGGTCAAGGTGTGGGGTGTGGGGTGTGGGGTTAAGATTAGGTTTAGGGTTTAGGTTAGTGGTCAAGGTGTGGGGTTAAGATTAGGGTTAGGGGTTAGGTTAGTGGTCAAGGTGTGGGGTTAAGATTAGGGTTAGGGGTTAGGTTAGTGGTCAAGGTGTGGGGTTAAGATTAGGGTTAGGGGGGTTAGATTAGGGTTAGTTAGTGGTCAAGGTGTGGGGTTAAGATTAGGGTTAGGGGT